>NC_045450.1:73328281-73344163 GCF_002776525.5 Piliocolobus tephrosceles
CTCACTCCTCACACCTCACAGCTCATTCCTTACACCTCCTCACACCTTACTCCTCACACCTCACACCTCACTCCTCATACCTCACACCTCACTCCTCACACCTCACTCCTCACTCTTCACACTTCACTGCTCCTCACACCTCACACCTCCTCACACCTCACTCCTCACTCCTCACTCCTCACACCTCCCACCTCCTCACACCTCACTCCTCAGACCTCATACCTCACTCCTGACACCTCATACCTCACACCTCCTCACACCTCATATCTCACTCCTGACTCCTCACGCCTCACTCCTCACACCTCACATCTCCTCACACCTCACTCCTGACTCCTCACACCTCACACCTCACTCCTCACACCTCACACCTCCAACTCAGATTTTTTAGCTTGAACTTTTTCTCAATAAAACCACAGAAGCTTGGGCCAGGCACAGTGACTCACGCCTGTAATCCCAGCATTTTGGGAGGCCAAGGTGGGCAGATCACGAGGTCAGGAGATTGAGACCATCTCGGCTAATACGGTGAAACCCTGTCTCTACTAAATTTACAAAAAATTAGCCAGGTGGGCACCGGGCACCAGCTACTCTAGAGGCTGAGGCAGGAGAATGGTGTGAACCCCAGAAGCCAAACTTGTAGTGAGCCGAGATTGCGCCACTGCACTCCAGACTGGGCAACAGAGCGAGACACTACCTCAGAAAACAACAACAACAAAAACACAGAAGCCCAACAGAGACCTGAAGACCTGCTTCCCCATCTCCTCCGGGACCTCTCCCACCTGGGTGAAGAGGGCACGTGAGCCTCTCCTGATCTTGATCATCTCCGCTAAAACACTGAACCACCTTCAGCACCCACCAGCAGGGGACGGAGCAGAACTGTATAGGGTACAAAAGCGCCCTGCCACTATCAGGTCCAGATGAAAACCTACAAGTTGAATCAGCAAGGCGCGGACAGATACGCAAGCAGAAACCCTCTTATAGGAGGTTCAAGGCTGGTCACGATGGCTCACTCCTATAATCCCAGCACTTTGGGAGGCCAAGTCAAGCAGATCACTTGAGGTCAGGAGCCGCAGACCAGCCTGGCCAATATGGCAAAACCCCGTCTGTACTAAAAGTACAAAAATTAGCCATGCATGGTGGTGGGTGCCTGTAATCCCAGCTACTCGGGAGGCTGAGACAGGAGAATCGCTTGAACCTGGGAGGTGGAGGTTCCGGTAAGCTGAGATAGGGCCGTTGTACTCCAGCTTGGGTGACAGCGAGACCCTGTCTCAAAAAAAAAAAAACAGTTTGAGAATGTCAGACAAGGCAGCACCCTGGGCAGGTGCTCAGGTTGGGCAGAGTCTCTCTCAGGGGAGGGGAGTAACAGGATGGAGCTCCCCGAGGGCTCCTTGCGTGTCTGTGTCCTGATGCACAGCAGGTGGGGGCTGCGGGGACCAGAGAAGGAAGTGCCCCAGCTGGGCACTTCCCGAGAAGGAAGTGGTGCCGGAATTTCCCCCAGGTGTGGCCTCAGGTATAAGAGCGGCTGCTGCCAGGTTCATGGCCAGGTGCAACTGTGGGATTGCCACCAGGTGTGCAGGCCGCTCCAAGCCCAGCCTGCCCTGCTGCCACCACCATGACAGTGAGCCTCTCCACATGCCACTTGGATGGTTGCCACTTGGATGGTTGCCACTTGGATGGCACAGCCTGGCCTGGAAGGGCCGGAGTGGGATTCTCTGAACCCTGGGATGAGGGTGTCGGGATGGGCTCTGGGAAACCCCTCAGTCTGCGGGTAGGGGGAGGCAGCTACAGATCCTCGGAGCCCTGGCATGCTGGTGTCTTGGGCTAAAGGGCTAGCCTCTCTGAGCTTCAGTTTCCCCATCTATAGAGGGAGGGCTGTACTCCATCTTTCCCCTGGGAACAAGGAAAGCTGAGGTGGAAGTGAGGTGCCCCCTGCCCTGGGCACCCCCTAACCACCCATCTGCCTGTTTCACCAGCTCCTCCCTGGCCTCCTGTTTCTGATCTGGTTGCATGCATGCTTGGCCCACCATGACCCCTTCCTCAGGGGGCATCCCCACACTCATGGGACCCCACGCTGCTACTCAGCTGAGGAACTGCCCCTCGGCCAGGCCCCCCCCACACCGGCTGGCTCGAGGTGCCAAGTGGGGGCAGGCTTTGCCTGTAGCCCTGGTGTCCAGCCTGGAGGCAGCAAGCCACAGGAGGAGGCATGCGAGGCCCTCAGCTGCGACCCAGTGCCCAGTGCTGCGGCCAGAGGAGGTGTTGGAGGCAGACACCCACCAGCGCTCCATCTCACCCTGGAGATACCGGTGAGGATCTGGGGATCCTGCTGTGGCATGGGCTGCCCCTCCCCTGGCAGGGCCCTGCCTGGAGAGCTCTCTGGGCCTTGGTGGTTCGCTCCTGTCAAGTGGGCGTGGCCACCGGAGCTCCATCCCTCCGGCCCTGCTGACCTGGGCGGCTGAGCTGCTGCTTACGGTCGTGCCCTGCCTGCCACTGTCCTTGGTAGCCAGGGGGGCCCCTCACCTGAGCTCCTGCAGAAGTGGGGCTGGGTGGTGAAGTGGGAGGGAGGCTTTAGAGACCTCCGGCCCCTGCTCTGTGCTCTTGGAGCACCCTGGGGACACATGGATTTCCACCACTTACAAGCCCGACTGCACTCCAAGCCCGTGTGGCTCGGCCCTCACTGCCTCAGGTCCCATCCTGAGCACTCGGGGAGGGAACCTGAGGGGAGAGGAGCCTCAAGGAGGCAAGGGTAGGGCCAGAGACTCACTGTGCGCCCCGTCCCGCAGTGTGGACACAGACGAGGACCGCTATCCACAAAAGCTGGCCTTCGCCGAGTGCCTGTGCAGAGGCTGCATCGACCCACGGACCGGCCGCGAGACAGCTGCGCTCAACTCCGTGCGGCTGCTCCAGAGCCTGCTGGTGTTGCGCCGCCGGCCCTGCTCCCGCGACGACTCGGGACTCCCCACACCCGGAGCCTTCGCCTTCCACACCGAGTTCATTCGCGTGCCTGTCGGCTGCACCTGCGTGCTGCCCCGGTCAGTGTGACCGCCGAGGCCGTGGAGCCCCTAGACTAGACACATGGGCTCCCCAGAGGGCACCCCCTATTTATGTGTATTTATTGTTATTTATATGCCTACCCCAACACTACCCTTGGGGTCCAGGCATCCCCCGTGACTGGAGGACAGCCCCCCACTGTTCTCCCCACCTCCAGCCTCAGTAGTTGGGGGTAGAAGGAGCTCAGCACCTCTTCCAGCCCTTAAAGCCACAGAAAAGGCGTCACACAGCCACCTGTACCTTGGCTCCCCGCCCCGCTCCCGGCTTCCCTCACCCTATCACTGACCTCAGGCCCCCCAGGCTCCAACCTCCTTGGAAGTACCCCTGTTTCTTAAACAATTATTTTAGTGTACGTTTGTTATTAAACTGATGAACACATCCCCCGAGGCCAACATTCAATGCGATACTCTCCCGCTCAGCCCTGGCCCAGGCCACCCATGGACCCAATTCTGGGGCATCCTTCCAGAAAGGTCTATGCAGCAGCGAGCAGTGCATGCAGGTGGGACTGAGCTCTAGCATGGGGGAGCACAGGTGTCCCTGCTCTGCCCACGGTGTCTCCCCGGAGGATACCCCTGGGAACAGGAGTGAGCCGCCTTCCCCAGGCAGAGCCTTGAGCCCTGTGCTTTGTGATGATGTGAGCGCCTGGGGCACCATCTCCGTCCCCAGGCGAAAGTCTCTGAGGATGAACTGCAGGGCTGTCAGCTCAAGGCAGGGCCCCAAGCCTCTGTGGGTTGGATCAACAGCCACGACCAAGGCGCCCTCCCTAAAGGTGAACTAGCCAGGCTCTGGGGCCCAGGCTCTGCTGGAGATTTTAGTTAAGGGACCCTGGGGTGAGCAGCCTCAGTCGTGGAAAAGGGGCCCAGGCCTGTGACAGTCTCAGGGTCTCAGTCTCTCGGCCCCCAGCCCTGAGGGCCGACATTGCCGTGGGGCTGCTGGGCAGTTGTTAGCCCCTCCCCTGCCTGGCCCCCGGGCTCACCCACCTACCGTGTCCAGGTGCCTGGAAATGGGGGCGGGGGACTCCACTCAGACCCCCAGAGGAGGACGTCTCAGGCAAGACTTCCTGGAGGTGGTGGCCTTTGTCCGGGAGGTAGAATTTTCATTCAACACATTTCTTTTCTTTTTTGAGAAAGGGTCTCGCTCTGTTGCCCAGGCTGGAGTGCAGTGGCGTGACTTCAGCGCACTGCAACCCCCACCTTCTAGGTTCAAGCGATTCTCCCAGCTCAGCTTCCCAGTACAGGCGTGCGCCACCACACCCAACTAATATTTGTATTTTTAGTAGAGGCGGGGTTTCGCCATGTTGGCCAGGTTGGTCTCGAACTCCTGAGCTCAAGTGATCCTCCCACCTTGGCCTCCCAGACTGCTGAGATTATAGGCATGAGCCACCGCACCCAGCCATATTGAGTTTCTACTAGGCGCCTGGCACTGGGAACAGGCTGAGAACAAAATGGTCAAAATCCCTCCTGCCCCCATGGTGACTGATGGAACACGTGGTGTTTAGTCTGTGAATGAGTCCAGGACAGAGGCTCTGGGGGAGGGGCTGCGGTTCTAAGCAGAGGGTCAGGGAGGCCTCGAAGACCTGAAGGGGAGGAGGAAGGAGCCAGGCAGCCATGCAGGGAATAGCTCCAGGCACCAGGAAGAGCCCATGCAAAGGCCCTGAGAAGACACATGCTGGGTGTGACACCGAGTGAGAGGGGGACGGCGGGGGCGGGGCAGGGCAGGGCGCTGGGAGCAGATTGTGTCTGCCATGGGGCCATCAGAAGCTTGTGGCTGTCACTGAAGGGAGCTGAGCCTGTGGGTTCTGAGCTGGAGGCACTGGGGTGGGGCTTTGGGTTTCAATGGCAGTGACAAGATTGTTTCAGGGGGTGAGGGAACAGCGGGAGATGGCAGGTGGCCTGGGTGGGGATGGTCCACATAGCTGGGGTCTGGATTTGGGCCAGGATTGGACGTGGGGATGTGGGGGCTTCAAGGGTGACCTTAAGCTTGGTGATCTGGGGGGACAGCTGAGACGAGGCTGGATTGAGATGTCTGCATGGTGTTGAGTGTTGGCTGGTGGGGGCGGATTCTGAAAGTCCCGGGAACAGAGGACCCTGGCTCTGAAGTGTGAGTTGCTGGGAGAGCAGGTGGGCAAGCAGCAGGCAAGGGCTTCTCCAGCCTCAGGAGAGTGGGTGCCTTGGTGAGAGCCCAGCGGCAGGGGATGTGGTGATGCACGGCAAAGCTTTGAGGGCACCCGGCTGGGGTGGTGGTGAGGACCTGTGGGCAGGTGCATGTGCAGCCAGCCACAGCCTCTGCACAAGTGAGGAGCAGGAGCCTCCAGAAGCCTCCTACAGCTTGGCCTGAGTGTCCTGGGCAGCTGGAGAGCCCTCCAGCATCAGTGTGGGGGAAAAACAAGGGTGCATCCGCCACCAGCCTCACCCCAGTTTCTACAGAAAAGAGGCGCAAGGTAGAGGCTCACCACATGGCTCCCGCCCTGTTCCCTTTTCATTTAATGCCTCTGGAATCCAAGTCCCTTAGGGAGGCGCTAGGTGTGGAGGGCCTGCAGGGCCTGGGAGAGCTATCAAGGGAGGACTCCGTTACCTCCTCCAGGCTGGGAGGACCTTTCTAGGGAGGCACACACCTGGAATCCCCAGGTACTATATTTCGTGGAATATACGGTACCTGGGATTTCATATGCTGCTGACAAGGAAGGCGATGCTGATGCTAATGAAACTGGAATGCGGCCCGGCCGGCAGGAAACGGGGTGCCGGCCCAGGCCTCGGGAACCATCGCTACCCCGGCCCCGCCCACCGGCCCCAGGCAGAGGCTCAGGCGCACGCTCCGGGCTCTGCTGCGTTTATTGCGGGCGGGTGCCCGGGCGGGAGGGCAGGTCTAGGGTGAAGTCACACGACCTCGTCGGTCACTGGGATGGGGTTGGCCTGGGGACCTCCCGGGGGTCCCGCCGCCGCCGCCGCCTCCTCGCTGGGCTTCTTGCGGGCCTCAGCCGGGGGCCGCGGCGGGGGGTTGCTGGGCGGCTGCTTGATGGTGCCTCCGATCTGCGGCCGCTCCCGGGGCTTGGGCTCGATCGGTGTCCACTGCTCACCGCGCACGGCCGCCTGCGGGGCACAGAGGGGTTGGGCCCCGGCGCCCCAAAGCCGGCCCTCCCTCCCTGGAGGCCCACCCCGCCAGGGGCCCCGGGACAGGCTCAAGTCTGAATCCCACGCGGGATGGCGTGACTGCCGCTCAGAGAAGTGACGGCCGGAGGCCACACAGCCAGGACGTGGGTCGGCCTGACACCAACCCAAGCTATTTCTTCATGCCAGGAGTAGGGCAGGAACCCCTGGGCTTCTGGAAGATCCCCTGGTGGACACTCCCAGATGCAAATTCCAGCACCTAAATTCTCCTCCCAAGGCGCCAAGGCAGGGAGCCAAGGGCAGGGAGGACGCCTGAGGTCCAGCAGGAGGGTGGCCCAGGAGAGCAGCAGGCCCGGCTCCGTCTGGTGGGTGCCATTCACCCACCCTGGCCAGCAGCCCCCCAAGGGTGCCCAGGCATTTCTGCACATGGGGGTCGGGGCAGAGCTTGAAGAACGCCGGATTCCACTGGCTGACTAAAAATACAGACTCCTGGGCCCATGCCCGGAGGTTCCACTGCAACAGGTCAAATGGACCCGGGAGTGTGTGCTTTTCGTCTTCTATTCCACAATATCCGGTAGAAAAATATGTCACATCATATCCGTCATGAAGCAGAAAGAGAACGGGACATCTGTGATCCTACCTAACTCCTAAACGGAAATATTCTGTCCTGAAGAGCAAAACTATAAGGCTGATAGAAGAAAATGCAGGAACGTGAACACAGGACCCAGGGCCAGGGGAAGGTGTTTTTACAAAGCACAGACCACACAGCAAGTAAACAGGGAAACATCTGTTCTTCAGTGCAGTGAAGGACTTCACGGGCCAAGTTAACAGACCCTTCCCAGAAAGCAGGAAGGCATTCACAGTGTCTAAAGGTTACGAAGGCTCAGTAGCTAAAATAATACGTGAAATTCCTGCAACTTAAGAAAAAGACAAAAACCACAATAGAAAAATGGACAAAGGATATGAACAGGCAACTCAAGGGAAAAGAAACTCCAACAGCGCAAATCCACAGTCAGAGAAGAGCGAGTCCAAGCTCCGCACGGCCAGCCTCGTGCTGTGGAACTGCCAGGCGTGGGAGAAAGCGCCCTGCGCCAGGTGGGGGTGATGGGGCTGGCACGGCTGGTGGTAGGTTGTCTGCTGGGGAGCAGCTGAGCCCAGCAGGGTCAACGGTACAGAGGCTGATGCCTGACCCAGCAATTCCTCTCTGGGTTTAGCACAAGGAATTCCTACTGAGGTCTCCAGGAGCGGCTAGCTGTATGTGATAGCAGGGAGCCAGGGGGCATGTGGTGCAACAAAGCAACAGCCCAGAAGAACGCTTGGCAAGAGGAAGGGATTCTAAAGGAGAGCCCTGAGAGGCCGGTGGCAGGTCAATGAGCCTTGAAACAGAACTCCACTTACATACGTGGAAGGCACACACAGAAAGCACTGCACATTTAACACCGCACACACACTTTGCACTGATTTGTGGGCGGTGCCAGGACGCACGCAGTCATGCAGACATTTTCTTAAACTGCCGACACCTGGGTTTGGTTTAGTGTGCGTTTGCCTCTGTGGGCAGGAGGCACTTGCCTCTAGGGACAAAAGGATTTAAATAAGCAAAGTCTGAGGGCTCTGTCCACTCAGAGACCCCTGCAGTAAGAGGTGGCCTGCAGCCGTCTGTTCCGGAGCCCAGGGTGGGCAGAGGGCATTTCACCCAAGGCCTGGCCAGGCTGCGCCCTGTCCTCCCACCCATCCCTGGCCTCTCAGAAAGATCACTGTATCCCGTGGGATGGGCAGCCCTCTAACAGGCTGCTGTGGGCCTAAACCAAACCCAGGTGTCAGCGGTTTAAGACAATGTCTGCGTGACTGCGTGCATCCTGGCACCGCCCACAAATCAGTGCAAATAGGGTTGAGGTGAGAAAAGCCTGATAAATGGACCCAAGCCCAGGCACAGCCTTCCGCCGGCTGCATGACCCCAGGCAGGCCACAGCACCTCCCTGAGCCTCCGCCTCTTCGTCTGTAAAGTGGGGACACCAGTACCTCTCCCAGGGCCGTGGTGCGGGTTGATGAGGAAATGCAGGGAAATGACCCAACACACGAGACGTGCCAAAAACGGCAGCGTCAACTGCTGCATCCCTGCCGTGCTGTGAGCACACGCCCGGGCTCGCGCTTGCTCCCAGCCTCGGCTCGGCCTACAGAGCTGGCTTCAAAGGGCCACGTATGTCCGAGGGTGTCAGGGCAGGGGCAGGGGGTGGGGGTGGCTGGGGCTGACCTCAGAGGGCGCCACTCACCAACAGGTAGATGCCGCTCGCGATGGCCAGGCATGCAGTCCCCAGGATTGTGGCCAGCAGGAAGCCGGCGGGCACCGAGAGCCTGCGGGAGTGGGGGGTGGGAGGCAGGGACACAGAAGGGCACTCAGAAAGGGGAATGGAGTCCCAGGTCTGGGGGCCAAGGCCACAAAGTCTCAGGACAAGGCAGACCCAGGGACGTGCACGGCCCAGGGCTGCAAAGTCTCAGGACAAGGCAGACCACAGACCCAGGGGATGTGCAGGGCCCAGGGCTTGTTTCAGTCCTGGGTATTCTCGGCCTTGATGTGGATGCGAGTGGCTCTAGGGCACGTGCTCAGAGGAACCCCCAGCAGCGGCAGGGCAGCTCCGTGCCGGTGTCCTGGCCTCGGCCGGCAGCAACCACCAGACACACAGCGCGGAACCCTCTACCCTACCAGGAAGCCCAGGCGAGACCCCCCAGCAGGGCCTGCTGACTCCAGACAGGATCGGAGCTACTCAGGTTTGGGGGGATCCTTACAAATCCTGCACACTAGACAGCAGACACAGAATCGGGGGGCCCCCCAAAGCCGGGGACCCGAATTTTTGTTTGGAAAAACATCGAGGTAAGTGGGGGGTGGCTTCTGTCCAGGCAGCCTGGCCGGTGGGACAGTGGAGGAGGGTCGGCTCCAAGCCCCCCTGAGCCCTAGAGGGGGTGCAGGGTGGGGACTCACAGGAGGTGCAGGACGGCCCGAACGTAGTAATTCCTGGTGAGGGGCCCGAACAGCTTCACCACGGAGGTCATGTACTTCTGCCCCCTGCGGGAGGGAGGAAGGGGAGACAGCGCGGCTGGGCCTCTCCCACTCAGGACCCCCCTGCTGCCCTGCCGACGACCCCAGGGCACCCAGGCCTCTTTCCTCCCAGAAAACACAGCGGACAGGCACCGGCCTTGGTTTGCCCACAAGTACCAAAGAATTGGTTCCGGAGCCTCTGAGTGAGGAGCTAGGCTCCACGTACCGACCCTGTGAGCCCTGCCTGGCCCCGCAGCCCCGGGAGAGACCCCAGAGCAGGAGGGAGACTCACCAGCGCTCCATGGTGGAGCCCTTCTTCCTCTTCCCCCGGGGATACTCCAGCAGGCAGACAAACACGCCCGCCACGCTGAAGCCATGTGGTTAAGGAACAGCCCAGCTCAGCCTGAGCGGCCACAGGGAACCCTCGTTACTGAAGACAACGCAGAGAGGCCCGAGCACAGCGGCTCACATCTGGAATACCAGCACTGCGGGAGGCTGAGGCGGGAGGATCACTGGAGCCCAGGAGTTTGAGACCAGCCAGGGCAACACAGTGAGACCCTCATCTCAACCAAAAATTTAAAAGTCAGCCAGGGGTGGTGGTGTGTGCCTGTGGTCCCAGCTACTCCAGAGGCTGAGGTAAGAGGGTGGCCTGAGCCCAGGTGGAGGCTGCCATGAGTCACGACTGCATCACTGCACTCCAGCCTGGGGGACAGAGCGAGACCTTGTCTCAAAAAAAAAAAAAAAAAAAAAAGAAAGGGGCAGCCACTGCCTGAGGTCACAGAGCCAGGAGGCAGCCACGGGAGGTTCCAACAGGTCCGGCACTCAGGGTTGCCCACAGCCGCCCTCCCACCACCCTGCCCAGTGCTGCTTGTCGCAAGATACGGCTGGGCTGAGATGGGGCAAAGGAGGTGGAGGGGCCGGGCAAGGGGACTGACTGACAGGAGGGGGCAGACAGGATCCCAGCAGTCCAACCGCGAGGCCTCAGTGCTGGCCCTGGCCCTCTGGTGACACCCCCTGCCCACCCCTCACCAGGACTCAGACTGGGGGTCTGCCGCTGACCACCACATGGCCCAGGTGAGGAGCCTGGCTGCTGGGGCCTAGGCTGCCCAGCCCGTGGACAGCCCACCCTGTGTCCCAGCCTGGCTGCGGGGCCGGGGAGCGGAGGCAAACAGCTCACTGTGAAATGGCTCCCTGGCTCTGCCCTGGGCGTTCCCCGCCCACCCCAGCCTCAGATGGAAGGATACATGGAGTAGGCGCCAAAGTACCACTGGGTGAAGCGGCCAGCTGTGGCCACGATGCCCCCGGTGATGAGGACTGCGGGGAGAAGCGGGTCAGGCACTGTGGGACTCCCGTCCTGGGCCACTCCCCTTCTCTACCTACTGTGGGCCACCAGGGCACCCAGAGCTGCCCCCTCCCCATCCCCACAGCACAGTGACAGGGTCGGGGACACCCCCAGGAGGCACCCCTCTGCGCTGGTGAAGAGCAGAGCCTGTGGCGCACGGGCTGGCGGAGGGGGTGCTGGACATGCCCGGGCTCTAGGTCCCCGGAGCGGCCAGGGACGGCCCGACCTGCACGCCCCCGTGGGCCTGTGCCCCTGGGCTCTGGGACCCCCGAACGGACCCCTTGTCACCATGAGTCTTTGATGCACTGAAAGCCAATAGGCCGAGTGTGGTTTCTGCATCTTCTTGGAGGGGTCTCTCTCCTCCTGATACGGAGTTCCTCTTAACCCGTCAGCTGTTTCGCCTTAATTTCGGTTTCGTCTGATATGGCTATTTCTGCACCGTTTTTTGGGTGGGGGGTATTGTCCAATATTCCCCCTTACTATTTTTTGGTTTTTTCCTTTTTCTTGTTTTTGAGACGGAGTCTCATTCTGTCACCCAGGCTGGAGTGCAGTGGCGCAATCTTGACTCACTGCAACCTCTGGATTCAAGCGATTCTCCTGCCTCATTCTCCTGAGTAGCTGGGATTACTGGCGGCCGCCACCAAGCCCAGCTGATTTTTATATTTTTATTAGAGACGGAGTTTCACCACATTGGCCAGGCTGGTCTCGAACTCCTGACCTCAGGGAATGCTGCACCCGCCTTGGCCTCCCAAAGTATATTAGGATTACAGGCGTGAGCCACGGCGCCTGGTCCTTCCTACTATTTTATTTATTTTTCTTTCTTTTTTTTTTTTTTGGAGATGAAGTCTTGCCCTGTTGCCTAGGCTAGAATTCCGTGGCGTGATCTTGGCTCACTACAACCTCTGCCTCCCAGGTTCAAGCGATTCTTCTGCCTCAGCTTCCCAAGTAGCTGGGACTACAGGTGCATGCCACCATACCCAGCTAATTTTTTTTTATTTTTAGTAGAGACGGGGTTTCACCATGTTAGCAAGGATGGTCTCGATCTCCTGACCTCATGATCCGCCCGCCTCGGCCTCCCAAAGTGCTGGGATTAGAAGGCATGAGCCACCTTGCCCTGCCAGCCATTCTGATTTTGTCTCCACATGGTCTTGTTTGAAGATTTCCTATGCTTGGTTTGAGCCCAGCTACACATTAACTCTCTGGGTTTGCCTGTCTGTGTTGGAGAAGGGGAGGGCAGTGTCCTTGGGTCTACTCAGCCTAGTGTCCGTGCATCTTTGGGGGACCGTCCTGGTCCCGAGCCTGCCATCTTTAAGAGGGTGCAAAGCTGCCGCTGGTGCCACCAGGGAGGGCTGACGACGTATTCTGGCACCCAGCACCTGCTGTGTACGGGGGTGGGGGGACTCTGTCAAGGCCCAACTCTCTCTGGGTCAGCTGCCTCCCGGGGCTGCACGCTCTGGAAAGACCTCCTGGAGCAGGTGACATTTGAATTGAGAAATGAGACAGCCATGAGGCTCTGCAGAAGCAGCAGCTTGTGCAGAGGCCCTGGGGCAAGCTCAGGAGCTCTAGGAACAGAAAGGAAGCCCGGCAGCTGGAGGAGGGGGCCAGAGAGCTGGGAGGCCAGGGCAGGCAGCGCAGGGCATCCAGTCCCGCTCTAATTCTTTGGGCCAGGAGCCCCTGGAGGGTTTCAGCAGGAGGCCAGACTAGAGCCCAGCTCTCCTGGCTCCCAGCTGGGTGCCCTCAGACCCTCTACTTCCTGTAGGGAGTGCGGGGCAGGCAGGGTCACAGTCTCAAGGGGCGGCTCTGGGGAGAGCTGTCTGAACTGACCTACGGAGTTCTTGGCCGCTGACACGAAGCAGGCGGTGGGACAGGCTGCAGGGCCCCGTGCTCCAGGCCTCCCACCCTGAGGTCTCTGCTCCTGCTCCGCTGCCACGCACTCCAGACAACGGGGAGGGCGTTCAGAGCCCGAGGGCAGTGGTGGCAGCGGGCCCCCTCCTCACCCTCAGCCCCCAGGCCCTTCCCAGGCGCTCCTCCCCGCCCGGTGCAGGTCCTTCCTGGAGCTGCCGCGCTGGTGCCTCTGCCCTCAGACCCCGCCTGAACGCAGCGTCACCCCCGGGCCCGACACTCCCCGGCTCTGGTCCTGAGAGGGTCCATTTCCAAGTGGAGTCTGCTGCCCTCACCAGAACCTCTCAGCAAATGCGCAGCAGGGTGACGGGGGTCTGTGCCTCCCCGCCAGCAGCAAAGCGCCTGTGCAGCTGGGCTGGGCAGGGCCGTCACTGGGTGGTTTCAGCGCCTTGTGTAATCCCAGGCGGCCTCCAGCGCGGACTCCAGCTGGGGAGGGCTGAGCTCCGGGGCAAGCCCGGGGAGAGCGACTCGCAGCCCCGCAGGCTACCGAGGGACAGGGGAGCTGCTCCCGACGCCCAGGCCGGAGCCCCCATTTGGGGGCTTGGGGCGGCGACCCCGGAAACCACCCGGGCTGAACCGCCTCTTCCCCTGCGCTGCAACTTCCTCCTCCGCGGAGTCGGGGGACCGAGGGAAGGGAAGGGGGGAGGGGCGCCGCGCTCCGCAGGGGCTGCAGGGGGCTGCGGGGGTTCTCAGAACCCCTTCCAGCCCGCGCCCTGAGGGTCCCGCCCCTGTTCCCCGCACCCTCCTGGCCTGACCCTGGCCCGCCTGGCGCCCCACTTCCCCGCCCTGTACGTAGCCCGAGGCCCGGCCGGGGTCTTGGAACACCCCTCCAGGCTGCAGCCTCCACCGTTCCTGCCGCGCACTCACTCAGGCCGGACGCCAGCGCCTGCTCGTTGGCCCACATGGCCCACTCGATCTGCCCCATGGCGGCACGGACCCTGCTGGGACGCTGGTAGGCGCGAACTGCCGCCCCTGCGCTCCCGGCCGAACCCCGTTCCGCCCAGGCCCCGCCCCGAAACCCCCGGGTGACCGCGGCTGGGCGGAGACCCGCGTCTGTAGGGTGCACGGCTGCCCCGGAGCCTTCTGTCCCCGCCCTCTCTACCCCCGCCCAGGCACAGGAGGGCCCTGCTCGGCAGCCCCAGCCCAGGCGGGGAGCGCGCTTCCCCAGGGCTGCCCAAACTTCAGCTCTCCAGCACTGACAAATACCCCTGCCCAACGCCCGGGACCCAGCTGAGGGGCCCGTGTCAACAAGGCTTCTATTAATAGCAGAAAAAGGTGGAAGGTCCGCTTCCTGAGCAAATCGGCCTCTCCAGAGCCTTGGGGGTGGAGGGGTCACCCCTCAGCCCGGGAACACCTCTGCACCCTGATGCTACCAAGGACGAGGGTGGCCTCCCCATGGGGACCAAAGGCCCCGCCCCCACTTCCTCCCCCCGGGCTCTGGGCTGGCACAGGCGTGGCCTGGGTCAGACACTGCGGGGGGCCTCCCCACACCATGTCACTGGACTGTGACTGATACTCCAGGGAGGGGACAGGATGTGCACAACTGGGAAAGCACAGAATGCAGGGACGGCCCCGTCATGTCCGGCCTGGGGACAGGAGGCAGGGGTTGGTGTGGGGGTGGTGAGCCCAGCGCCCATGGGAAGACTTTAGACTGGGGGCTGCTCCTGAGGGTCCCACCTGAGCCAATGTGGGGTGAGGGGAGCCCCTCTGTGGCTCTGCCCAGCCTGCCCCCTCCTAGGCCCTCATGGGGGTACACCGGGACTCCCTGGCAGGTCCCAGGGTCACTCAGAGCAGGAACTCCGGAATGCTGGTTTATGAAACAGAAAAACAGCGGAAGGCAGGAGGCAGCAATGCTGGTTTATTCCCCATGGCCACCAGGGCCACACTGGTGCCCACTCGTACCACCATTCCAGCCACACCTAGGCCTGGGGCAGGGTCTCGGCAGAAGTGCCGTGGGCAGCCACCATCCAAGGCACTTGGTGGTTTCCTGAGGCCCGAGGAGGCTGCTCCCAGCACAGTGACCCCTCCCCTGGTCCGCTGGAGGGACACCACCTCCCCGCTGAGCTCCCGTCTCAGAGAACTGGGAGCAGCTGGAGCTGGGGTGAGAAGCCCTTTAGGCCTGCTGCACCGAGGCTCTGCCAGCTCCTGTACCCACCCATCCCATCTTGGCAAAGCGCTGGGGCAGCTGAAGCACTCAGCAGGGACCTCTCCCGACACCTGGGCAGCTGCAGGGCTCCCTGCACGGCCCCACGGTAAGCTGTCCATGGGCCCCGGGACAAGCCACTGCCCACACGTCCCAGCAGTCCGGAGCCCACCACACCCGCTCCCTAGCTCTGGCGAGGCCACCCCTTCTCCACGCGGCGTGCGGTCCTGCTGAGGCGGTCAGGCGGCTGGCTTCGGCAGGCCATCAGGACCCAGGAGGTGGGCGCGGGGGTTGTCCAGGATTTGGGGTCCTGGCCCCACCTAGCGGTAGAGATCCGTGTCAGGTCACCAGGAATGGCAGCACCTCATCCTGTGCGCAGCATCTGTGGGGGCCGCACACAGGAGGGTAGCGGTGTGCCCCTACCCTTCCGGTGGTCCTGGTCAGAAGCTAAACCACCCACACGCAGCTCCCTCAGGCACAGCCGCCCCGCCAGCTGCCAGTCCCCGCCCGGAGCACTGCCTCCGTCACAGGGTGGACAGGGAACCACAGAGCCTGGAAACAGGCAGCCTCTGCATGTGGGCCCTGAGAGGAAGGCGGAGGCAACGGCTCGGGCGGCCGTGATCGCTGGAGGCAGGCTTGGCTCTCGGGGCAGGTCGGAGAGCAGGAACCCTGGTCTGCTGGGGTGGGGGCGGTTGGGGTGGGGGGCCCAGGGGCCCCAGAAGCACCCACCCCAAGCGCTCCCTATTCAGGGGCCTGATGCTCCCCACCTGTCTCCCTGGGAGCTTGTGTCAGACTCATCCACCCCCAGCCCAGCCCTGGTGCTCTGAGTATCGCCAGTGGCCTGTAATGTCCACTTTGAGAGCAAATGAAGGAACAAAGGTTTTCTGGCTTCCTGCCTGAGACACGGAAGGGATAGGGACAGGGAGCTGGACTGAGCCTGCAAGGGCCCTGGGGGCTGGGCAGGCCCCTCTGGCAGGAAAGGAAACCGCGAGGGTAACAGCCGAGCCCCAGGCCTCACCTGAGTGGCAATGATGTATTTGACCCCACCGGGGGTCGTCGGCTCCATGGCCAGCGCAGCCTGAAGCTCAGCTGAGAGAGGGGCCGGCCTCACCTGCAGCCCCTTCAGAAACCTGGAAAAGCAGGGCAGGAGCATGGTGAACACATCCATTTCTTTTTTTTTTTTTTTTGAGATGGAGTCTCGCTCTGTCGCCCAGGCTGGAGTGCAGTGGCGCGATCTCGGCTCACTGCAAGCTCTGCCTCCTGGGTTCATGCCATTCTCCTGCGTCAGCCTCCTGAGTAGCTGGGACTA
>NC_045450.1:73344563-73349769 GCF_002776525.5 Piliocolobus tephrosceles
TACAGGCGCCTGCCACCACGCCCGGCTAGTTTTTTGTATTTTTAGTAGAGACGGGGTTTCACCGTGTTGGCCAGGATGGTCTTGATCTCCTGACCTCGTGATCCGCCTGCCTCGGCCTCCCAAAGTGCTGGGATTACAGGTGTGAGCCACCGCGCCCGGCCACCATCCGTTTCTCTCAGCGTCTAGAACAGGCAAGTCCAGAGATGGGAAGCGCGTTGCCGGCTGTCAGGGCTCAGGCAGTGGGAGATGGCAGGTGGCCGCTGTGGTGACAGGTTTCTTTTAGGGGTGATGAGAAAGTTGAGGTGGCTTGAGGTGGTGGCTACACAACCCTGTGAGTGTCCTCAACACCCCAGGGTTGTATGCTCTCGAATGGCTGAGACAGTGAATTTTAGGTTGTGTGGTAAATAGCTATGCCCAGGCTGGACCCATGTCTGGCCAAGGCTGCTGCCACGCCCCATGGGGTAACAGCTTAGGGAAGTGCCCAGTTCAAGCTGGTGCGTTCATCACTGTGTTCTGCAGAACAACGGAAGCCTGCAAGCCCCACCCGGAGCAGAAGCCACGAGCCTGGTGCTTCCCAGGAGGGCAGTCCTGGGGTGCGGGTCCGAGTCCATTACACAGGGCAGGCCCCTGACCATTAGAAGGTATTATTGCTCCCACCCAGGACAGATGCCCATCCCCACACGCTTCCAGACACCCTTAAACAGGAGGCGCCCCTCACACTGAGAATCAGACTCCATTAAAACAACGGGAGGGAAGAAATCAACAGCCCCGGAGCGAAAGGAGGCCGGGCCAAGCTGTGCACCGAGGAGGGTATACATGGGGGCTCTGCAGTGCCGGGATGCAGCTGCCAGACGACCCCACCCCGGAAAAGACACCCAACTGCAGGGGCGGGGTCAACACCCAGCCGCCTTGACTGCCTCTAACTCACTTCGGTAGGAAGGCAATCAGGGACTTTGACTCCTTTCCTTCAAAACGTCAGACACTTGTACACGCTGCTGAGAATGCACACGTGTTTCCTAAGAAGCCGCTGTTCTATAGGATAAGGGCCTGCAGGCTTCTGAGCTGCAGGGGATGCCGTCTCTCAGGAGGTGGGTGCGTCTCACACTCGTCTGCACGGCCTCTCTTATTTTCCCTGTGGATGTGGGCTGTGGGATGGCTCTGTGGGAACACCCTACCCGTGGCTCCCACACTCGGGGAACTGCCACCTGCCCTGGGACTCCCCGTCTCAGTGTCACAGCCTTCAGGTGCCTCTGTCTCTTCCGACCAGGATTCCTGGCACTGTCTCCCAAAACGGAGGAGGGGAAGGGTCCACACTCACGTGTCTCCGTTCGAGCCCGGGGGAAAGCTATGCCTCACAGCAGCCACAAACTCAGCCACAGTGTCGTCCAGGGTGAAGATCACAGCATTGGGGCCTGCGTCAAAGGTGTACGCCACCTGGAACCCACAGCAGTCACCCTGGCTGTTCACGTGGTGCCTGGCCCTTGTCCCCTCAACCCTCTGGTCTGCCAGGGGCCCCTGGGCTCTCCAAGAGCTCAGTCTAGGCCCTCAGGGCCACACTGGAGTGGAGCTGTGACCCCAAGTGCCTGGTACTTGACACCTCTGCCTGTGAACCCAGGAAAAAGGTGGTGGGGCTGTGACCCGAGCAAGTCAAGAAACAAAACGAAACAGAAGAATCCAGATGGTCAGTGAGCTCCGCACACAGCAGGGCCGAGCTTTCAGACACAGATCACCCTGCACGCGGCTCTCGGGACTGTCTCCACGGCAGCATAAGCCTAGACACGCGACACAGTGCGAGAGCGCAGCCTCTGCCCTCCCAGCCCGCGTCACCTTGGTGTCCCCGTGGTGGGCGTTGAAGCGGTGCACCAGGTGGATGATGCGCCAGGAGACGGCATTGAGGTAAGAGATGGGCGGGAAGGTGTCGAGGCAGGTGGCGTGGAACTGGTTGCTGTCCTTCATGGTCAGCTGGGCGAAGCCGGGGAAGTCTCGCTCCTGGATGCAGCGGGTCATCTCCGCCATGCGTGCCGGTACCACGGACTCGGCCCGGAACTGCAAGGCACGGGGTATTTCCCATGGAGCCGCTGGGGGTCTCCACAGCAGAGGGTTCGAGGAGGGTCTCCGGGGTTGGAAGCCCGGCCCAAGCCCCATCTCTGCATGTGGCTCCTCCACCTGGTCTTGGCGGGGCTGCCGCAGGTGTGAGAACATTTGGGCCCAGACAGAGGCTGAGGGCAGCGTCGGGCACAAGCATGACTCCCCGGGCCCCGGGCCACCCGCTCTGGCCTCACCCGCAGCAGGGGGCTGGTCTCCACGCTGGCACGCATGCCCACAGTACTGCCTGTCAGCTTCTTCTCAGCGCTCACCTGCACGAGGGAGAGACAGTCTGGGCCACGCCCTGCAGGGGGAGAGCCCCAGGGACCTTAGCCCCAAACACCCAGCCCTCCCTCAGCCAATGCAGGCAGCGGGGGTGGGAGTCAGTGCCACCTGCCCCACCATGGAGGCCTCCCGGCCACAGCAGGGGCGACATAGGGGCAACTTCTAGATCCCAGTGGGTGGTGGCGCCCGCCACGTGGGAGCACTTCCTGAGCACTCAACCACACGTCTGTTTCTTTAGCACCCACTGACCCCAGGAGCCAAGCAAAGCCTGGATGGGATGCCTTCGCTCCTGCTCCCAGCAGCAGCCCTGACTAGGGACAGAGACCACCCGGCTGCTGCTCCACCTGCCCCACTCACCACAAGAATGAGGATGCGGAGTTCAGGCCAGTGTGACTCGGGGGCCACTTGCCGGGCGACGCTGTCCTTCCCATCAGTCTGCTCTCCCATCTGCCACTCCACAAAGCCCCCATACAGGCTCCGGCAGGCGCTGCCTGAGCCCTGGCGAGCCACTTCTGAGAGGTCACTCTCCACGCCGTAGACACGGGCCAGGGTGTAGGCTGCAGGCATGGGGATTCCGGAGAGGGTCCTCAGAGCTGCCTGGGCTGTGCTCCCTGACAGCTCACCGCCCCGGGAATGTCACACACCCCACCGCAAACGGGGATTTCCAGACGACAGGGCTTCTGGGCCATCAGCCTTCGAGGGCAGCATTCGCCAACCCAGCCATCCGTCCCCGCCCTCCACTAAGAGCGCCCTCCGCTCTTGGACACTCTCTGTTCACAGCCTGCAGAGCTTGCGGCCTGAGACAAAGGTGACAAAAGGTACCTGCGGCAGAGCGGGAAGCCCCCTGGGGGATGTGGAGACAGGGTCCCCTGGGGGACACCGAAGCTGGGCTTTGAGGGTGGGAAGGAATTTTAAGGTCGTGTGAGGCAGGGACTGATGCCAGGACAGAGCTGGGCACAAGACGTGCCCCTGCCCACCCGGCACAGGAGCCACCTTCTCCCCTCAGTCCACAGGGCTCCAGCAGGGCGACCCCACCTCCAGGTCTGGTCACCCACGGCTCTGGTCACTGAGGGTGGTTCAGGGAAGGCACTGGAGCCCAGGTGGCCAGGAAGCATCATCCCTGGAGTTGAGGGGTGAAGATACTGTGAGACCACCATGGGAACAGGCTCTGACACTGGGTGGGAAGCCGCCAGAAAGTGGCCTGGGGCCAGCAGAGAGCTGGGTCTGGAGGGGCCTGTAACCAGCTGTGCCCATTGGAATCCTCAGTTACGTGAGCCACAAAACCATCGCTATTTTAGGTCTGAGCCAGTCTGAAGTGGTTTATATCACTGACGACCTAGAGGAGCTCCACATGGAGCAACTGGAAGATGTTTCTATTTTTTCTAGCGATGGGGTCTCACTATGTTGCCAAGGCTAGTCTTGAACTCCTGGACTAAAGTGATTCTCCCCCATCAGCCTCTTAAGTACTGGGATCACAGGCGAGAGCCCCGCACCAGCTGCAACTGGAAGATGAAAATGTTCAGATATGTTCTGGGAAGAGACTGAACAACTCCAGAGAGGCCAGGGAGGCCTGGGGTGGTGGGATGCTCGTTCAGCCACGCCCGGCAGTGGCTCCCTGACCCGGGAAGAGTGTGAGGCGGCTCCTATGCCCACAGCCCAGAACCCCTGCGTGCCTCTGTGGGCACCTACCTAGGCAGGCATAGCCCGCCGCCGAGGAGGCCAGGCCCGCAGCCGTGGGGAAGTTGTTCACCGATGCCACGTGCACCTTGCAGCTGAGGCTGGAGGGCAGTGGGTCCCCATCCCCCGCGTTCCTCCGCTTCCGGGCCAGGCGGCGAACTGCAGAGATGACGAGACAGCGTGTGGCCCAGCCGTCAGCACCCTGCCCGCCCTGCTCCTGCCCACCTGCCCAGGTCACAGCTGAACACCAGGCCTCTGCCTGCCAGACTCCTCATGGAGAGTTTCTTCCCTAGGAAAACCCTAGACTGACCCAAGCCCAGCGGGAATTGAGGTGGGGCCACTGCCCTGGAGCTGGGGGTCCAGTGGGCATGTCTGGTTCCCAGCCACGTCGCCTGCTGCCCCAGGAGGGGCCCAGAGGCAGAAGCGCTTTCTGGATGCTTGGACCCTGCTGACAACGGGGGGGATGAAGCGGGGACCCCAACTCACTCTCCCGCAGGCAGGCCTGGAGCCGCGGCTGCCCCACGTCCTCCTCCCGGCCATTCAGCCAAATCCGGTCCTCGGTGAAGTCCTTGCTGATGACGGCTGTTGTGGTGGTTTTTAACTGAAAAGGAAACCCAGGGCCACCTCAGAGGCCAGCACTGAGGACCGGTGCCAGCCACGTAACCCTTTCTACTGAGAGAGCTTCCTGGCTGCCCACTCCAGCAAGGCCCCCCTGCTGAGGGCGGGCGGGGGGAGAAGGCCAGCCTTAGCTGGGCAGTGGGGAAGCCTGTGGGGGATGAAAGCGTGGGCCACACCTTGTGGAGCAACCAGGCCTTGTCCTGAATAAAGAGACGGGGACTCCCAAGGGAGCCCCTGGGGCACGGTGTGCACATGGGTGATGAGACCTGGGGGCACGTGTGTGCTGTGCTGAGCTCTCCTGACACTGGGAGATGGAACAGACACTGCGCGCTGCCGGGAGTCGTCGCTGAGCCATCTCATCCTAGCCTTGAGGTAAAAAAGTACCAATTTTTTTTTTGGTTTCAGAGAAAGGGTCTCACTGTCACCTAGGCTGGAGTGCAGTGGCGTGATCATGGTTCACTGTGGTCTCCAACTCCTGGGCTCAAGAGATCCTCCCACGTCAGCCTCCCAAAGTGCTGGGATTGCAGATGTGAGCCACCGC
>NC_045450.1:73349779-73352586 GCF_002776525.5 Piliocolobus tephrosceles
CCACGTCAGCCTCCCAAAGTGCTGGGATTGCAGATGTGAGCCACCGCACCCAGCCGGTACCAACTGTTCTCCAAACGCTCTGGAAATGGCACTGTGTGTTTTGCTGTCAGTCCGCACGTACCTGGTCCTGGTGCAGAGTGACGCTCAGGGAGGAGTTGATGGGCAGAACCAGCTCTTCATCGCGCTTGCCCCCTGGAATGAACAGCCAGGGCCAGGCCGGTGGGCTTCCCGGCCCACCCTCCCCCAGTGTTCCCCACAGGTGCCCCCATCCCCCACCCACAGCCCCCAGCCACCTCCGTCCTGTCTCTCACCGCACATGTGTGGCCATCCTCCTGCTAGACCCCAGCCTGCAAGAACTGCTCCCTGCCCCGCTGAGCTCAGGCTCCCACCGCAGAGCTGGAGGCCAGCCAGCCTCCCTCCCTGCTCCACGCTCCTTCGTCATCATCTGTGAGTGCCCAGGTGCAGAGCGCTCTGACCGCGGCTGGCCTCCCCTCCACCTTCCCAAACAAGAGGAGCCCAGCTCTGAGAACTCCTCAAATCTCACTGCTCATATTCCCCAGGAACATCCGGGATAAACCCCTTTCTGCCCAGCACGGCCATGGGACAGCAAGAGAAATCAACCTTCCGGAAAGTCTGAAATGAAACGTTTGCCTGGGGAGCACTGCGCAGTGCTTCAGCTGAAGTCTTATTTCACGGCGTCTTTGCTAAGCACACAGTCTGCTCGGTTTTGTGAGAGGGGAGGTCTCTGGGCATGGCGGACAGCTCCAGGGGTGATAAATGCGGACACCTGGCAAAGAACCACGCTCTGCAGTTGGCAAGGCTCTTTCACACACAGCACTGAGTGGCCCTTGTAGGCGGACGCGGCTGCCCTGAGAGGCCGGGCAAACCTCTGCTTTCAGGAAGGTGGGCCGGCGGACTTCTCCCTCTTCCTCCCACTGAGGACAACTAAGACCCTAGACATCACAGGTGAGACTCTCACGGGTGACAGAGGACAGCGGTGGGACAGGGCAGGAGGAGCCCCCAGGCTTTCTTTTCTGTCCTGCCTGCCCTAGACCTAGCCCTGCAGAAGCTGGAACTGCCAACCAAAGCCAGCCTTCCCTAGCAGGACCAGGAAGGACAGGCTAGCAACACAGAAACAGACTCCTGGCCGGGCACAGTGCAGTGGCTTGCGCCTGTAATCCCAGCACTGTGGGAGGCCGGGCGCGGTGGCTCGCACCTGTAATCCCAGCCCTTTGGCAGGTCGAGGTGGGCAGATCACCTGAGGTCAGGAGTTTGAGACTAACCTGACCAATATGGTGAAACCCCGTCTCTACGAAAAACACAAAAATTAGCCAGGCTGTGGTGATGCGTGCCTGTTATCCCAGCAACTCAGGAGGCTGAGGTGGGAAAATCGCTTGAACCTGGGAGGTGGAGGTTGCACTGAGTCGAGATGGCACCACTGCACTCCAGCCTTACTTACTCCAGCCTGGTGACAGAGGCAGACCCTGTCTCAAAAAAAAAAAAAAAAAAAGAAAAGAAAAAGAAAAAGAAAAAAAAAGACACAGATTCCTCCCACACTCCAGGCTGGAACGGTGCCCCACCCCCTTTCCCTCCCTGAAGGAGTGGGCCTTTCACCTCCCCAGGAGTCAGTGGAGAGCACACAGGAGCCTGGACTCCCCTGACCTGCAGTCTCTCATCAGAGGCCAAGCAGACACTCAGGAACTCCTGCGGGCCTGGCGGGGATGGGGCAGCGTTGGTGGGGAGGGAACCTGGACTTCTGCCTCCTTGTCATGAGCCAGCACCTCCTTCCCCACCAGCGTGCTATCAAAAACCAGCTCAAAGTAGGTTTAAAGAAGACCAGAGTCGGCCGGGCGCGGTGGCGCAAGCCTGTAATCCCAGCACTTTGGGAGGCCGAGACGGGCGGATCACGAGGTCAGGAGATCGAGACCATCCTGACTAACCCAGTGAAACCCTGTCTCTACTTAAAAAAATACAAAAAACTAGCCGGGCGTGGTGGTGGGCGCCTGTAGTCCCAGCTACTCGGGAGGCTGAGGCAGGAGAATGGCGTAAACCCGGAAGACGGAGCTTGCAGTGAGCTGAGATCTGGCCACTGCACTCCAGGCTGGGCTACAGAGCCAGACCCCATCTCAAAAAAAAAAAAAAGAAGACCAGAGTCTCTGAACGTTACAAGAAAATGGACAAGTTTCCATAAAAATCACTGTCGGCCAGCCGCAGTGGCTCACACCTATGATCCCAGCACTTTGGGAGGCCGAAACCGGCGGATCACTTGAGGTCAGGAGTTTGAGACCAGCCTGGCAATATGGCAAAACCCTGTCTCTACTAAAAATACAAAAATTAGCTGGGTGTGGCGGTGCACACCTATAATCCCAGCTACTGGGGTGTCTGAGTGATGAGAATTGCTTGAACCCAGAAGGCAAAGGTTGCAGTGAGCTGAGATCATGCCACCACAATTTAGCCTGGGCAACAGAGCAAAACTCTGTGTCAAAGAAAAAAAAGAAAGAAAGAAAGAAAAAGAAAAGAAAAAGGAAAAAGTCTCTCTTAACCCCATATCTACTTTCACTGCATCTCTCTGCCCCTCTCACAACAAAACCATTTGAAATAATCCTCTACTGTTATGAGATCATTTCATTGTCACCTATTCTCTTGCTAACCCACTTCAATTAGTCTTGTGTTCTTTTTGTTCCTCTGAGATTGCAATTGTCAGGGTCTTCAAATATGCCACATCTAATTGTCATTTATCTATTCTTACCTTACTTGATCTAGCATTAGACACAGATGACTACTTTTTCCTTTTGAAACATTTTCTT
>NC_045450.1:73352686-73358781 GCF_002776525.5 Piliocolobus tephrosceles
CCCAGCTACTTGGGAGGCTGAGGCAGGAGAATCGGTTGAACCCAGGAAGCGGATGTTGTGGTGAGCCAAGATCGTGCCATTGCACTCTAGCCTGGGTGTCGCAGTGAGAGTCCGTCTCAAAAAAATAAATAAAAGGCCAGGTGCAGTGGCTCACGCCTGTAATCCCAGCACTTTGGGAGGCCAAGGTGGGCAGATCACGAGATCAGGAGCTCGAGACCAGCCTGGCCAACATGGTGAAACCCCATTTTTACTAAAAATACAAAAATTAGCCGGGTGTGGTCGCGCGTGCATGTAGTCCCAACTACTCGGAAGGCTAAGGCAGGAGAATCGCTTGAACCTGGGAGGCGGAGGTTACAGTGAGCCAAGATTGTGCCACTGCACTACAGCCTGGGTAACAGAGCAAGACTGTATCAAAAAAGAAAAAGGAGAAAACCCAGAAACAGACCCAAACAAGCCCAGATGATTTTTTTTTTACAAAAGTGCAAAAGCAATTCAATGGAGGAGGAATAGCCTTTCTGGGCTGAATGGACAACCTTGGATCACAGACTTAAATATAAAAGGCAATCCTGTACAACTCGGAGAAAAGCAGAAAATCTTCAGGACGTAGGGCTAAGCAAAAAGGTCTTAGACTTGACATCACAACTGATATGCTGAACTTCTTTAAAATGAAAAACTGGCTCTTTGTTAAGGGGATGAAAAGATTAGCTAGTTTGGGAGACAGTATCTGCAAACCACATGTCCAACAGGAGACTAATATCTAGAACACATATTTTATTTTTTTTCAGTAGAGACAGGGTTTCACCATGTTGGCCAAACTGGTCTCAAACTCCTGACCCCAGGTGATCCACCCACCTCAGCCTCCCCAAGTGCTGGGATTACAGGCTTGAGCCTGCGCACCCAGCCTATAATGTATAATGAACTCTCAAAACTCATGGTAAAAAAGCAAACCATCCAGTGAGAGCATGGACACAGGACATGAAGAGACATTTCACCGAGAAAACCCACAGATGGCAAATAAGCACAAACAAAGATGCTCCACGTCACTGGCCAACAGGGAAATGCGAATGAGGACCACAGCACCCTGTCAGCACATCCCTGCCAGGACGTGGCTAAAATGAAAAACAGCAACTCCACCAAATGCTGGTGAGGATCTGGAAAAACTGCATCATGGTAGGGATGCAAAATGGCCCAGCCACTCTGAAAAACAATTCGACAGTTTCTTTTTTTTTTTTTAAAAAAAAGCATATACATACACACACACATCTATATAGGTATATATACATACACACACACAAATATCTATATAGGTGTATATATATATACACACACATACATATATATATCTACCATCTGACCCAGCAACCGCACTCCTGGGCATTTATCCCAGAAGAATGAAAATGTATGTTCACACAAAAACCTGTACACAACATTTTATGGCAGCTTTACTGGTAAGGGAAATACAAAAAAATTAGCCAGGCGTGGTGGCGGTGCCTGTAAAAAAAAAAAAAAAGAAAAGAAACAAAGAAAGAAAACCTCAGATGCTCTTTAGGGGATGAGGCCTTGGCTAGAGGGTGGTCCATGGAGTCCACGGACTGGCTCAGCAACGGAGGGGCAAAGCACTGATACAATCGGGGGCACGTCCACATTCTATGCTGAATGAAATAAGCCAAACTCAAAAGATACTGGGTGGGCCACATACTGTGATTCCAGTTTCAGAACATTTTGAAACCACGTTACAGAAATGAGTGGTCAGTGGCGGCCAGGTAACCCCGGCGGGAGGGGAGGGGCGTGGCTATGAACGCGCAGGTGCGGACCGGCCTCCCCCGCAAGGATGTGGCCTGCGGACCTGTTTCCGCTCCTTGGAGGTTACCACTGGGAGAAACGGGGCGAGGGAGGGGCACAGGGCCTCGGGCTGGGGGGCAGTGGCGCGCTCTCGGCTCACTGCAGCCTCGACCTCCCGGGCTCAGGCCATCCTCCCGCCTCGGCCTCCCGAGTAGCTGGAGCCATAGACGCACACCACCACGGCGGATTCTTACGATTCGTGGGAATCGATGATTGATGATTTCGATAAAGTTCGGTAATCGCTAATGGGCAGGCGCCGGGCGACCCTGCAGGGGCGGCAGCCGTGGCGGGGGAACAGGTGGCGCCGAGCCCGTCACGCGGAGAAGGAGCGCGCGGCCCCGCCCGACCACCGCCGCCCCCTTCCCTGAGCCTCAGTTTCCCCGTCTGTCGAGGCCCTGGGAGAGCAGGACGGAGCGCGCCGCCGAGTCAGCGCGCGACCCCCAGGGACCCGGCCTCGCTCCCGGCCATCCCCGTCCCAGGCCGGCCCGCGACACTCACAGTACTTGATGACCGCGATGTTGACCGGCGCGGTACAGGTGACTGCCGCCAGCGGCTTCTCCGAGGCCATGGTCGCACCGCGCGGCGCTCCCACCTCCACAGACACTTACGGCCGGCGATCCCACCCCAGAGGCCTCCGCGCCTCACGCGCTGCCACAGAATTGGCCCGTGAGAGCCCGGCAGCTCGCGTGCCGACCAATCAGCGGCGAGTCTGGCGCACGCATTTCCTCTCAGCCAATGGACGGGATCGGACGATAGGCCGCTGACGTGAGTCCACCCCACCTCCTGAGCATGCTCGCCAGGCCGGAGGCGGTGGTGTCTGCGCAGGCGCGGTGTGCGCAGGTGCGTGGCGTCAGCGTCGGCGCTCCAGGGTCTGGGCGCTGCGAGGTGGGCGCTGTTGCCTTTGGGGGCTCCACGACTGTCTGCTGGTGTTGTGCGGGGTGTGCGCCAGCTGTGTGGGGGCCGTGAGGCGCTGTGCGAGGGGCTGTGTGAGACGCCGTGCGGGGTCCGTGAGGCTCTTTGTGGGGTCCGTGAGGCTTTGGGGCGCCGTGTGAGAGGCTCTGCGGGGGCCATCAAGGGGCCGTGGGGCGCTGTGCGAGGCGCTGTGTGGGAGGCTGTGCGGGGGCCGTGGGGCGCTGTGCGGGGCTGGGGGGTGGGCGGGTCGCGCTGTGCCCTCCATGAAGCTGTCGGATGGCCCCGCTGGGTGTGGGGGTGCACACAGGCCGGAGGTCAGGCGCTGGAAGATGTGTCCCGAGATCCACTGTGAACCCGGCAGCCAAGGGCACCCTGTCCCGCCGCCCACAGCCTTTTCCGCGGCCGTAGCCTGGGCCAGGGTCCCCGCATGGGACTCGCACGAAAGACCCCGGGGCGGGAAAGCCCTGCAGCCCAGAGCTGCATCTAGCCTGCATTGAGGTGGGCGTCTCAGGTACCCCCGCTAAGGCCCTGCAGGAGCACAGCCTCGGACTGGGTTATGGCGCTTGTGTGTGCATTGACTGCTCTTGTAAAACTTAGGTGAAACATTGAAGCGTGCGTTTCCCTGCCGTTCAGTCCAATCATGTGCCACACCCCCACTATTTCTAGAATTTTCTCATCCCAAACAGAAACTCTGTCCCCTTTAAACAGTAACTTCCCATTTTCCCCTTCCCCTTTTAAAATTTTACTTTCAGTTTTTAAATAGCCCAGATTGGCGGGGCGCGGTGGCTCACACCTGTAATTCCAGCACTTTGGGAGGCCGAGTTGGGCGGATCACGAGGTCAGGAGTTTGAGACCAGCCTGGCCAACATGGTGAAACCCCGTCTCTACTAAAAATACAGTAATTAGGTGGGCGTGGTGGTGCACGCCTGTAATCCTAGCTAGTGGGGAGGCTGAGGCAGGACAATTGCTTGAACCCAGGAGGTGGAAGTTGCAGTGAGCCGAGATGGTACTACTGTACTCCAGCCAGAGTGACAGATTTCAGAAAATACGGTACTATGCAGTGTGAAATGTCCCCTTTGCCCGCCACCTAGTTCTATTACCAGAACCATCATACTTCTTTATTTCTTTATTTATTCTTTATTTTTTTCTAGAAATAGGGTCTCTGTTGCCCAGGCTGGAAGGCAGTGGTACGATCAAAGCTCCATGTAGCCTCGACCTTCTGGCTTAAGGGATCCTCCCACCTCAGCTTCCTCACTAGTTGGGACTGTGGGTACACACCACCATGGCTAATTTTTTTCTTAATTTTTTGTAGAGATGTTGGGGGGGGTTTTGCTATGTGGCCAAGACTGATTTGAACTCCTGGCCTCAGGGGACCCTCCCATCTCAGTCTCCCAAAGTAGTGGGATTAGGTTTGAGCCACTCCACCTGGCCTGTCAATTCTTGGTGTATTTTTTCCTTGACGTGCATAGTACAAGCACATAGCGTGTTCTCCCACCTTGCTTTTTCTACTTACGTGCTTCTTAGAGATCATCCCAGTTTAGTAAAAAGCTTCCTTGTTTGTTGTCTAAATATACGTGGTCTGTCCTGATGGACAGTTGGGTTGTTACTGTAAACGGTGCTTTTCCACATTGTTTTGCGCACATGTATTTCTGCAGGAGAAATTCCTGGAAGTGGAATTGCTGGGCCAAGTAGGATGTGCCTGAGTACTTTTGGTAGCTGTTGGCAAGTCGCCCTTTGTGGAAGTCAATTGATTACTCAGGTCTCTCTGTGGAAGTCTGAGAGTGCCTGCACGCCTGCACCGGCACAGTGGGTCATCTGTCAGAGTGAGACGTGGTGTCTCACTGTTTTCAATTTGCATTTCAGATCGTGGTTATTTTTTATTTCTCTTAAAATCACAGCCACTTTTCTGTTTTATGCAAAGCCACTAAATCCTGTTGAAGAGCTGATGTGGACTGTCTGGGCCTATGGTCAGGGTGTATTCACTCAGCTACTCAGAGAGAGTGGGGCTTCCGGTCACCTCCTTCCTTCTGCCACAGCTATGATGAAAAAGAAGACACAGGCCTGGTACTTTGGGAGGCCAAGGAGGGAAGATTGCTTAAGTCCAGTAAAAAAAAAAACAATTTATTTTTGTTTAGAGACAGGGTCTCACTCTGTTGTCCAGGCTGGAGTGAGGTGGCCCCATCTGCTTACAGCAGCCTCAACCTCCTGGGCTCAGGTGATCCTCCCACTTGAGCCTC
The DNA here is from genome assembly GCF_002776525.5 of Piliocolobus tephrosceles. Classification (NCBI taxonomy): domain Eukaryota; kingdom Metazoa; phylum Chordata; class Mammalia; order Primates; family Cercopithecidae; genus Piliocolobus; species Piliocolobus tephrosceles. The sequence continues at coordinate 73,357,678 of NC_045450.1, forward strand.
CCGAGTAGCTGTGACACAGGCGCATGCCACCACTCCTGACTCATTTTTATTTTTTATTTTGTAGAGATGGAGGTCTTACTAAATTGCCCAGGCTGCTCTTTTTTTTTTTTTTTTTGAGACAGAGTCTCGCAGTGTTACCCAGGCTGGAATGCAGTGGGGCAATCACAGCTCCCTCCTCCTTCTGCCTCCTGGTTTCAAGTGATTCTCATGCCTCAGCCTCCCGAGTAGTTGGGATTACAAGTGTGCACCAGCAGACTCGGCAAATTTATGTATTTTTAGTAGAGACGGGGTTTCGCCAGGTTTTCCAGGCTGGTCTCAAACTCCTGGCCTCAAGTGATATGCCTGCCTTGGCCTCCCAAAGCACTGGGATTACAGACGTGAGCCACCACACCTGGCGGGTTTGTTTTTTTTTTTTTTAATTATTTTTTTTTTGTTTTTTGAGACGGAGTCTTGCTCTGTCAGTCACCCACACTGGAGTGCAGTGGCGCGATCTCAGCTTACTGCAACCTCTACCTCCAGGGTTCACGCCATTCTCCTGCCTTAGCCTCCTGAGTAGCTGGGACTACAGGCGTCCACCACCATGATAGGCTACTTTTTTTTTGTATTTTTAGTAGAAACAGGGTTTCACCATGTTAGCCAGGATGGTCTCTGTCTGACCTTGTGGTCCGCCTCCCTTGGTCTCCCAAAGTGCCGGGATTACCTTCTTATTCTGTCGCTCCCTCAGCCTTCTTTGTTTTCATTATTAAAATTATCTAAGTCCTACTCACAGTTGAGCCATGTAGCAATGGGTGCCGACAGTGTTTTTTGTGGGCAGACTCCCTTATTTAGCTGAGAACCTAGGATGAATGACCTCATTGAAAGATGTCAGACATAGATCCCCACACTGACTCCTGGATCAGGAGATCCAGGCTCTCCTGAACCTCAACCTATGTGTGTGTCAAAAATAGGCCAGGCATGATGGTTCATGCCTGTAAGCCCAGCAGCACTTTGGGATTTGGGAGGACTGCTTGAGGCCAGGAGTTCAAGACCAGTTTGGGCGACATAGCGAGACTCCACCATCTCTACAAAAAGGAATTTTTTTTTTTTTTTTTTTTTTTTTTTTTT
>NC_045450.1:73358881-73360944 GCF_002776525.5 Piliocolobus tephrosceles
TTTTTGAGACGGAGTCTCATTCTGTTGCCCAGGCTGGAGTGCAGTGGCGTGATCTCGGCTCACTGCAACCTCTGCCTCCCGGGCTCAAGTGATCCTCCTGCCTCAGCCTCCCAGGTAGCTGGGACTGCAGGTGTGTACCACCAAACCCGGCTGATTTTTTTTGTATTTTTAGTAGAGATGGGGTTTCACCGTGTTAGCCAGGATGGTCATGGTCTCGATCTCCTGATCTCCTGACCTCATGATCCACCCGCCTCGGCCTCCCAAAGTGCTGGGATTACAGATGTGAGCCACTGTGCCTGGCCTACAAAAAATTTTTTTGAAAATGAGCTGGCCGTAGTGGTGCACACCTGTAGTCCCAGCTACTAGAGAGGCTAAAGCAGCATGATCACTTGAGCCCAGGAGTTCAAAGCTTCAGTGAGCTCTGATCACACCACTGCATTTCAGCCACAGGCATGGGTGCTCTGCTGAGTATGGTATGAGTAGGCTGTGTGTGACCCTGATTCATGAGGAGAGAGGGTCTGGGAGATGAATGAGAAGCCACGCAGCTGGAGGGGAAGCCCAGCCAGGCCTCAGCATGTCCTGCCTGGCTCCAGGCCTGCAGCCCTGGGGGTTTGGCCTGGACAGGCCAGCAGAGGGGCCCCGAGCGCAGCCTGCACAGTGTCCTACTGCTGATCCCCGAGGCTTCCTGGCGCTTCCTGTCCTTTCCCCGAGCCCAGGCATCTGGGACTTTAAAAAGTCAGAAAGTGACTGGAAAGGAAGGCGTGTGTCTAGCTTGCTCTATATCTGCCTTGCATTTGGGAGGTCTTCAGTGGAAACGTTTTTCTGGAAGCAGTCAGCAAATGTGAAACACCATCAAGCCAGGCAATTGGAGAGGTAAAAAGAAGTGAGGACTCGGGGAATAAGGGCATTTTAAAAATAAAAATTTAAATTAAAAAAGACAAGGAAATGTTTATTCCAGAGGGGTTTACAATACGATACTTTTTTTTTTTTAACTTTTATTTTAGGTTTGGGGTACATTTGAAGGTTTGCTACATAAACAAACACATGTCACAGGGGCTGGTTGTAAAGATTATTTCATCTCTCAGGTACAAAGCCCGGTACCCAATAGTTGTCTTTTCTGCTCCTCTCCCTCCTCCTGCCCTCGCCCCTCAAGTGGACCCCTGTGTCTGTTGTTTCCTTGCATTCATAAGTTCTTATCATTTAGCTTCCACTTATAAGTGAGAAGATGCAGTATTTGATTTTCTATTCCTGTGTTAGATACTTACTTTTATTTTTTATTTATTTGTTTTGAGACAGGGTCTCACTCTGTTGCCCAGACTAGAATGTAGCGGCAAGATCATGGCTCACTGCAAACTTGACCTCCTGTGCTCAAGCCATCCTCCTGCCTTTGCCTACTAGAGTACTGGGATTACAGACTTAGCCACCACACCCAACTAATTGTTTAATTTTTTGTTTTTTGTAGAAACAGGGTCTTACCATGTGGCCCAGGCTTGTCTTAAACTCCTGGGCTCAAGTCATCCTCCCACCTTGGCCTCCCAAAGTGCTGGGACTACAGGCATGAGCCACCATGCCCAGCCTTCTCTTCTCCTCTAAACAGGAGTCATTAGAGAAACCTGGCTTCCCCACAAGACTGCTTGAGTCCAGATCTCAATCCACTATCTTCCTGCAGCTCCTCCCACCAGATCACCCCACACACGGGCCCCAAATAAAAAGCAGCGCCATATTTGCTGTGTTGATCAGATACCCTACTCTGACTTCAAAGTCAAAGGGGCCGGTCGCATTGGCTCACGCCTGTAATCTCACCACTTCGGGAGGCTGAGGCGGGAGAATCACTTGAGGTCAGGAGTTCAAAACCAGCCTGGCCAACATGGTGAAACCCTGTCTTGAGTAAAAGTACAAAAATTAGCTGAGTGTGTTGACATGCACCTGTAGTCCCAGGTACTCAGGAGGCTGAGGCAGGAGAATGGCCTGAACCTGGGAGACAGAGGCTGCAGTGAGCTGACATTGCTCCACTTTACTCCAGCCTGTGTGACAGAGGGAGACTCCATCTCAAAAAAAAAAAA
>NC_045450.1:73361044-73375866 GCF_002776525.5 Piliocolobus tephrosceles
CAAAAAAAAAAAAAAAAAAGCCAGTTGCGGTGGCTCACACTTATGCATCTGTAATCCCAGCTGCTTGGGAGGCTGAGGCAGGAGAATCGCTTGAACCCAGAGGTGGAGGTTGCAGTAAGCCGAGATCGCACCACCGCACTCCAGCCTGGGCAACAGAGCAAGACTCTGTCTCACAAAACAAGAAAAAAGTGAAAGGAAATCTCAGAATATCTTACCGAGTGACAATGTAGAGACAAAAATGACAGACTCTGGCTGGGTGCGGTGGCTCATGTCTGTAATCCCAGCACTTCGGGAGGCCGAGGAGCACAGATCACTTGAGGTCAGGAGTTCGAGACCAGCCTGGCCAATATGACAAAACCCCGTCTCTACTAAAAATGCGAAAATTAGCCATGTATGGTGGTACATGCCTGTAGTCTCAGCTGCTTGGGAGACTGAGGCAGGAGAGTCAGTTGAACCTGGGAGGTGGATGTTGCGGTGAGCCGAGATCACACTACTGCACTCCAACCTGGGCAACAGAATGAGACTCCATCTTTAAATAAATAAATAAATAATAAAATTACAGACTCTGGGTCTAAATTGCCTGAGTTTAAAGAACAGCTCTGCTACAGATTCACTGCGTGAGTTCAGGCAAGCTACTTAACCTCTCTGTGCCCGTTTCCTTACCTGTGGGGATAAGGATGGTTTCTTGTAGATGATAAAGCCCTTTGAAGGAGCCCACCCGTGTTTATCCGCAGGGAGTAGTGTTATTGACCCCCCAGAGAAGCTCTTGGGTGAGTGTGGTCATCTTTCAGAAGAAACAGAATGTGTATTTGGTTAAATCAGTGAGTAAATACAGATTCTTCTGTAGCTTCCAGTTTTCCAAGCCAGGAGCTGCACATACACCCTCGTTTACTGTATGCACGTGGCCGGAAACCTGGCCAGCTGGGCTGGCGGCTCAAATGGCCCTGCTGTCCTCGTGCTCGAGCCATTCACCTCGGAAAGTATTTCCCTTCAGGGACACAAGCATCCAGCTCCCCCGTTTTCCAGCTTGCTTTCCCGTACCATGGTGATCCTGGGTGGGAGTATCTGGGGCTTGATTTGTGCTGCCTGGGTGGACAGAGAGGCAGCATCACCCAAGCCTCCCGAGGCTGATAATGGGATTAAATTGGTTGCAAAAGAACAAGCAGATCCATTTCCAGAGCAGGGGAACAAATCGGTATTGACCCTCCTTGGAAATTAGTATTAGCCAAAAATCAGCCAGGCGTGGTGGCAGGTGCCTGTGGTCGCAGCTACTCGGGAGGCTGAGGCAGGAGAATGGCATGAACCCAGGAGGCGGAGCTTGCAGTGAGCCGAGATCATGCCACTGCACTCCAACCTGGGCGACAGAGCAAGACTCCATCTCAGAAAATATATATAAAGAAATAAATAGAAATTAGTATTGGCTGGGTGCTCACGCCTGTAATCCCAGTACTTGGGAGGCTGAGGTGGGCGGATCACGAGGTCAGGAGTTCGAGACCAGCCTGGCCAACATGGTGAAACCCCATCTCTACTAAATATACAAAAATTAGCTGGGCATGGTGGTGGGTGCCTGTAGTCCCAGCTACTCGGGAGGCTGAGGCAGGAGAATTGCTTTAACCCAGGAGTCGGAGATTGCAGTGAGCTGGGATCGCACCACTGCCCTCCAGCCTGGGCGACAGAGAGAGACTCTCTCAAAAAAAATGAAAATTAAAAAATAGTATCAGCCAGGGACAGGGGCACACATCTGTGATCCCAGCACTTGGGAAGGCCAAGGCAGGAGGATTGCTTGAACTCAAGAGTTCAAGACCAGCCTGGTCAACATAGTGAGACCCTGTCTCTATAAAAAATCATCTAGGCGTGTGGCACACACCTAGCTACTCATGAGGCTGAGGCAAGAGGATTGCTTGAGCCCAGGAGATTGAGGCTTCAGTGAGCCCTGATTGCACCACTGCTTTACAGCCTGGGCAACAGAGCATAATCCTGTCTCAGAAGAAAAAGAAGAGAAGAAAATACAAGAAATGAAGTTAGACTAGGGGCATGGTGTAGCGCACACCTGTAATCCTTGCACTTTGGGAGGCCAAGGCCAGCAGAATCCTTGAGCTCAGGAGTTTGAGACCAGCCTGGGCAACAAGATGAGACCCAGTAGCTACAAAAAAAAATAATAATAATACAAGCTATTAGCTGGGCCGGGTGGCGTGCACCTGTAGTCCCAGCTACTCGGGAGGCTATGGGAGGATCCCTTGAGCCTGGGAGATCGAGGCTACAGTGAGCCAAGATTGTGCCACTGCACTGCAGCCGGGGTGACAGAGAAAGACCGTGTCTCAAAAAAGCAAAAACAAAAAAGTTTGTCTGAATCTCTTTCACATCCGGTGTGGCAGGTGTGGATAGCTGGGCCCTCCTGGGGGCCTCTGCGTGATGTCGTTTGGTTGATGCATTTGGAGAGAATCTGCTCTCCAGACCTGCAGGGGCGACATGCTTTCCTGGCCTCTTCAGATCAGGGTGGCTTTTCTTGGGTGCTGCGCCAAAACTCCCGCACTGGTCTTTCTTCAAGGCGAGCCGCAAGGTGGAATCTGAGGCCCACCCATTAGTAAGAGTTTCCTCCTGGTATCCATGGAATCTACTGGTCTGTCTCACTTTGGCCTTTGACCCAGGCAGGGGATCCTGACATCCACATTGGTCATTCGGACAGCTTTGGGTTCGGTTCACTGCCTTACCCGGGCCTTCCAGACGCTGACCTGCTTCATTTGACAGTATCAGGAAATCACTTTCCCCTGAGAAAGTAAGCATGGGAAGCTGTCAGGCTTTTAGTGGAAGATGAAAGTTTCCAAATTTTCTTTTTCGTTAGACTGTGTAAGTTTTACCATTGGCGGTAAGGTCTGTCCGTTGTTCCCTTTGAAGTGGCGGGCTCACCTCATTCCTGCCAAGACCCAGGGCCATGTTCTCACAGTGCTGCCATCTTTCCTCTGTGTGAGCGTGTGCTCTGCGGAGAGCGGACCTCGGCGTGTGTGGGGCTGCGTCCACTGCCATTGGGTCCCTCCACACAAGCCGCCGTGGACCCAGGGCTGAGCTGTGACCATGAGGGCCATCCCAGAACTGCGATTGTTTCCTGAGGTGTGGGGGATGTGCCAGCACTCACATGGCTGTGGCTGCTTTTGCACCATTGGTGCCTGTGCCAAACAGGAGAGCAGCTCTGCCCAGCAGAAGCCACTTAGAGGGTCTCAAGGGGTCTGCAGACCACCTGTCAGAACAACTTGTTCTGTGACAAGGAGACCCCACGGTGCCGAGCAGAGCCCAGCTGGGGTGTGGTGGGTGGAGGGGGCACCATGTCCACGACAGCTCAGAAATGATGCTCGGTGGACGGGACGGCAGCAGGACCAGGACCCGCTGGCTGGGCTGTGTCTCCATTTCAGCCCGTCTTTTGACCAACACAGAGCAGCTGAGTTTCATAAGGGCCTTGTGCAGATGAGAAGTCCCTGTGACCTCAGTGCCCACCTTCTCTCACCTCTCAGCTTCGTTTCTGAAGTTTCCTGGGTCTCCCCGCTGCCTGTTCCCAGGGGAAGGGAAAAGGAGCTGGTATTTGGGGCTGGATAAGCAACACTGCAGTGATCTGCATCTTCCTACGGATGTCTCACAGGCTCACCCTCACGCAGAGAACAAGCGCAGAGAAGGGGAGGGGAAGGGAGGGAGGGAGAAGCAGGGGAGCTGCTGAAGAGAAGGGCCTGCTTTAAGATTCCCGGATTTGGCCCTGGGGGGGTTTCTGGGAAGGAGCTGGGGGTGGCAGGGCTGATTGACATCCTGTGGGAAGGTGGCCTCACATTTCCTTGGGATTCCCAGAGATGGCACATGACCCCTGGCAAGATGGGAGGCATCTATCTACCCTCTTAGGCTGGGCCCTGGGTCTGAAACTCTGCCACCTTTGCCCATTCGCGTGATACAGCTCTACGCAGCCCCGGGGCAGGTGCTGAGCAGCTCTCAGGCAGTGCCGTGGGCTGGGCCAGGGATGGCTGCGAAGACAGACTCACTGCAGCCAGAACCTGGCGTCCAGAAATAAAGATCCTAAGAGGAGTCAAAGCTGAGGGTGCTCCTTAGGTTGGCAGTTTTATTTTGGGTGTCCTAAATGTCTTTGGTTTTTCTTTTTTCTTTTTTTTTTTTTTAGGCAGGGTCTCGCTCTGTCACCCAGGCTGGTATGCAGTGGGGCGATCTCAGCTCACTGCAACCTCCGCCTCCCAGGTTCAAGTGATCCTCCTGCCTCAGCCTCCTGAGTAGCTGGGATTGCAGGCGTCCGCCATGCCTGGCTAATTTTTGTATTTGTAGTACAGATGGGGTTTCACCATGTTGGCCAGGCTAGTCTTAAACTCCTGGCCTCAGATGATCCACCCACCTCAGCCTCCCAAAATGCTGGGATTACAGATACGAGCCACCACACCCGGCCAGCCTTTGGTTTTTGATGGTTTACTTGGAGTTCTCTTTAATTCTGACATAGAAGTTCACACAATCCCTCTTTCATAGATGAAGAAACCAAGGCTTTGTGACTAACTCAACCCTGCAAGAAGGACAAAACTGGCATCAGAGCACCTTGCTCCTGGGTCTGGCAAGAATGCCTGTTGCTTGCTGAGAGGCCCACAGATTGATCTGGCTCAAGAGTGGGAGATGGGAGGTGACCAGGTCAGTGCCAGCCTCTCTCTGAGCCCCTCCGAGTCGTGGCAGCTGCGGTGCTCCTCCGGGAATGTTCTGCCATCCACGAGGTCGGGTAGGCCTGGAAGCTTTTGTTCCATTGAACTCTGCCAGGGAACTATACTTAGCCACGCGAATGGAGGCCGGGAGTGGGTTCTCTGAATATACATAGTAACAAGCAGGCTATTTTCAAACACCTAGAGAACCCCCCTGATTATTCTGGGCCAAAATGATATTTATAGGATGCTCTGGGCTCTTGGACACGAAGAAAATAACCTTAGCGCCCTTTGGCGTTCGGATAAATTTCTTTCAACAGGGAGTGGGGAGAGGGACCCAGTCACCCAGAGGCCCGCTGTCCCTCAACACCTGTTTCTAGGAGGCCAGGCGTCCTCTTTGCTTTTACACTATGAGTCAGAGAACAGCGAGAGGCACGCAGGGCCACTAATTTTCCTTCCTGCACACCCTGGTGTAGGTCCTGTCTGAGGCCTGCCGTGTGCTGTCAGGGGAGACGTCATCAGGGGACTTTTCCTGCTGTGAAGAGGGTGCAGCCCCCACCTTTCAGAGCTTGGGACACCCTCTTCCTCTTGTCCAGGATCCTCAGGGATTTCCTAGGCTTGCACTCTCACCCAGACATCACTGGGCCGTAACTGAAACACCCGCTTCCAGTGTGCTCAGGTCCTGCAGCCTCCTGTCCATCCTTGCCCCGCCTCCCGCCCGGGAGAAAGACTCTGATAGTAGCCCTGGAAGCGGGAGGAGAGTGGATGTGACGAGTGAAGATTCGGGTGGGGAAAGGAAGGCCTGAGTCCTGGGAGGAGTAACTTGCCAGGCCCCAAGGCCCTGGAGACTGTGAGCAAGGCCGAGACGCCCCCTTCCTGGTGCTCAAGCTGCAGGTGTTGGAGAGGGCTCTAGGAGCCCAGATTTTAAGTGACCACCCCAGGTTAACCTGGGCATGGTCAGGCAGAACAAGGAGGAGAGGCCAGCAGTGAAGGGCGGGGCTGGTGGGCAGTGGCTGGGGGTGTCCTGGTGGGGCTGGACGCCATTGCTGCCTCTAACTTGGGCCGGACCTGTCCTAAGTGGAGTGGCTCCTCCATTCTTTACACCCCAGGCCCCTGACAGGTGCCCTGCCTTTCCTCTGCCCTTCTCTCTGCCAACCCGTTCTCTCCCTCCCAGCCCCTGCCTGCCCAGATATAAATATAAGAGCATTTTCCATGGGCTGAGACAGAAGGGAAAACATTCAGCTTTATTTTCGGCTTGTGAAATTCCTGTCCTTCATTCCCAACAGGTGCAGTCGCCTCATTTAGATATTGGGACCCAGAAATAGAACACAATTTACAATATAGCTTCCTTTAGGGATCTGGATGCTACAAAAAAAAAAGGGGGGGGCCTCCTATGAGATGCTGAGACTTGACAGCTTAACAGAAACTGTGGTTGGAGCTCTTGTCTTTTTCCAGGCCGGTGGAGACCCTCACCCCTGGCAGCCTGACCGTGAAGCAGAGGAGGCAAGAGCTCCGGAAGACAGTCGGGAGGGAGGGGGCCCTGGAGGACAGGCTTCTAACCCTACTCCTCCTCAAGACCCGGGTGCTGGCCTGTCCCCTGCCTTTGCCCTGATGGGGATGAGGGAGAGGAGATGGGTCAGGAAACAGCCGTGACCACTGGGGAAGGTGACTTGGATGCAACCTTTGAAGGAGATGCTTCTAGTAAACCCCATCAGTTAAGACCGGCTGTTCCCCATGATCCTTTGTGTGTGTTTTTGGTTTTGCACAGGGTCTCGGTCTGTCGTCCAGGCTGAGTGCAGTGGTATGATCTTGGCTCACTGCAACCTCTACCTCTTGGGCACAAGCAGTCCTCCTGCCTCAGCCTCCTGAATAGCTCAGACTACAGGGGTGTGCCACCACACCCAGCTCGTTTTTTTGTATTTTTAGTAGAGACATAGTTGTGCCATGTTGCCCAGGCTGGTCTCAAACTCCTGGGCTCAAGTGATCCACCTGCCTCGGCCTCCCACAGGGCTGGGATTACAGGTGTGAACCCCCATGCCCTGCCCTCATGATCCTTTGTAGACGGAGGGAAAGAAGAAGAGGGTGAGGCCCCCCTCTCCTCAGCACTAAGTGCAAGGACTCTCAAGGCAACTCTTGGCAAAACCCTGTGTTCCCCTTGGCTGTTTAGGTGGAACGGCGTCCCCCACTTCCATATGTTGAAGTCCTAATTCTCAGGCACTCCGAATGTGACTATATTTGGAAATAGAGACTTTGCAGATGTCATGAGTTGAGATGGGGGCCTCCTGGATCAGGGCAACATGACTGTGTCCTCATAAGAGGAGAGACAGAAACACACACACACCAGGGAGATGCCATGGGAAGCCAAAGCCACCAGAAAGCCTGGAACAGCCCCGCCCTCACAGCCTCCGAAGGAACCAGCCCTGCGGACACCTGGATCTGGGACTTCCAGCCTCCAGAACCGGGGGAGAATGGAACTCTGTTGTTTCAGCCACTCAGGCTGAGGGCCTTTGTTATGGCAGCTGAGTGGGTCCCTCCCTCTCTGGGGACGGCCAATCCCTGTGGGGGAGGCAGTAGTCCTGGTCCAGGAATGTGAGAGAGGCTTTCTCAGTGTCTTCACTCCTCCAGCTCACATGGAGGCTGGTAGCGGCTGCAGCCCAAGCTCTCCAGGGAAGTCTGTTTATTCAAGGTCACCTTTGGTCCAGAGGAGCCCAAAGTCTAAGTCAAGTTTCCTCTGGGATGTCCCCAAGGCTCCTCAAACAGGTGTCGTCAAACCATCTGCCCAAGGGCCCGTTAGCACCTGGCAAGTGTTAGCCAGGCTGATCTGCCGCGGGCTGCCCTGAGTGGGGCTCTCGCTGCCCAGGTTGGGACTGGAGCAGCTAAGTGGCTGAGCAACAAGGTGCTTTGTGTATAGTCCCTGTGAGCCCTCCTGAATGTTCTCATGGACGGATGGACAGGAGGCTCAGCAGGCTCTGGGGAGCAAGGGGAGCCCTTGCCGCTCTCCACTTGGCTCCATTCCAGGACCAGATCAATGATGCCTTCCTGGCTGGAGCCAGAAGCAGAGCAGCTGACAACGGGCCAACCCTCCTGAGGAACAGGTATCTCCCAGAAACTTCCTCCACTGCCCTCCTGAGGAACAGGTGTCCTCCCAGAAACCTCCTCCACTGTCCTCGTCAGTGAAGGCGTCAGGGACTAGGAGCGGCCTCCTCGCTCCTTCCTGGACGCTGCCCCTGGGGTTGAGCTGACAACAGGCCAACCCTCCTGAGGAACAGGTGTCCCCTCCAGAAACCTCCACTGTCCTCGTCAGCGGGTGTCCCCCTCCCAGAAACCTCCATCCACTGTCCTTGTCAGTGAAGGCGTCAGGGACTAGGAGCGGCCTCCTCGCTCCTTCCTGCACGCTGCCCCTGGGGTTGAGCTGGAGAGGTTGAGACATGCTGGGAAGAGGAGGACCAGCCCAGTGGGTGGCCACCCAGCAGCTTGGCGGTGAGAAGAGGCCACGTGTAAGAAGGAAATGCCACCATCCCACTGTACGGTGGAAGCAGGATTCTGGGGATGGGGGTGTTGGGTGTAGACAACCATGCCAATTTGGCACAGTGTCTCAGCAGAGCAGGGCAAGGATCTGGGACTCAACAGAAGCCCCAGGTACCACGGGTGGACAGAGGCCCAGACCCTGTGCAAGACAGCAGTAATCATGTCAGACCCTCGCAGCGTGTGAGGGCTGCAGCAGGAGCCCTGAGTCCTCTGTTCTGACCAGGCAGCAGGGAGGACTCACTGCCCCCAGCTGCACACCACCTGCCCTGGCCTTGGTCTCGGCCCTCTACCCAGCACAAGCTGGAGCCTCTTGGCTGTTCCGCTGTGCCATGGGATGCTCTCCCACTTCTGTGCTGGCTTTTGCCCACGACGGCGCCCCTGCTCACCCAATGGCAGCATCCCCACCTCTCAGAAGAGTTTTTCACAGTGGCAGGCCCTGACCCAGAGTCTCCTGCCTACTTGGTGGCTGAAGGCCCCAGGTGATCCCCGAATCCTGCTGTCTCAGGGAGTTTCTCAGAGTCCCACCTCCTCCACAGAACCAGGGGATTGGCCAAGACTCAAAGCTTCGAAGAATGGAACATGCAGGTGTGCAGAGACCATTTATTACCCCATGGCTGTTCTTGCCTGGGAAGTTGAGTGCCCGGAGATCCCAGCCCCTTGAGGCTCTGAACAGGACAAATCCCAGAGGCGCCCCGTCTCATCCCAACGCATCCGAACCACCAATTGTGGGCTCCCCCAGTCCTGCCCCATCTTCTGGAGAGTCTGGTGAGGGGGAGGGCGTGTGTACATGTGTGTGCACATGCGCGTAGACATGTGACACGGGACAACTTGTCCCAGACCCCAAACCAAAGGCTGGCAGGGGCCAGCTGAGAGGTAGTTGTGCCTACTGAGGAAGGACCACACGGCCGTGCTCACTGTAAGTGCGAACTGTTCATTTCTGCTGCAAGGGAACGAGGCAGCCTTGCAAGTCGTCTGGCAGTGCCGGCCCATGCTGGGGACCACCTCCCCAAGGCTCTGACTCTTGGAAGGGCAGACCCAGAGACCTGACCACATTGAAATGGAACCATGGCTCTTGTTCTGATGAAAGTCTTCGCTGGGAGAGGAGTCTCCTCTGAGTGGGCTCCATGGGGTGGGAGGCCTGGGTGAGTGTCCTCCGCCCCGGTGGCCCCGCTGGACGTCTTTGGTTCTGACTGGACACAGATATGGAGGATGCACCAAGTGTGAAGCCAGGCCCTGCCCTCCCAGACTCCCGGCTCCTCTGGTGGCAGGAGGGACACCAGCTCTCAGGGCAAGGACCATCCCTCCTACCTGCACCGACTACGTGCCTCTCAGGGGTCTGGGCAGCAGCCAGACTCCTCGTGCCGCGCCAGGAGGGACATGCGGGAGAAGGTCTTGGCACAGCGCTGGCACTGGTACTTCTTCGTGTCCGAGTGCGTTTGCAGATGGGCCCGAAGGTTGGAGCGGTCGGCAAAGGCCCTGCTGCAGTGCGAGCAGGCATAGGGCTTCTCCCCTGGGGGAGGAAGAAGGGGGCCGGTGACACCATGGAAGGTGGCCTGAAGGCTAAAACACCCACTGTGACCATCAGTGGACACTCCCATCCCTTCCCTGCAAATGCTCACAGCCCGAGCACCCAGGGTTGAGCTGTGTGGGGACGGGAATGCTCACAGCCCGAGCACCCAGGGTTGAGCTGTGTGGGGACGGGGTGGCACGCCACACCTGGGCGAGACACACCTGAAGACCCTCTGAGAAGCACAGGTGGCTACAGGCTTTAGATCTCCTAATGTTGCTGCAATAGCCCTCCCGGGGGCCTCAGCCACTGGAAGAGGACGGGGGAAGCACTGGGGGCCTCTGGCAGCTGTTCCTGGCCACTGACAGGCAAGTGGGGAGGGTCTAACCAGCTCCAGCAGAATCCAGAGCAGGGGTGGAGCTGGGGACTTCAAGGAGGCAGCATTTAGGAGCCACCTCCCATCAGGACAACATGGGGTCTAGACAAAGTCCTGTTTGAACCTTGGCCCAACACCTGTAAAGGGAAGGGTGACTGGGAATCGTGTCCATTCCTGTAGCCTCGTAGGGTCCTGAGAGACCCCAGCCTGCAGCCCCTGAAGGGCCCAGAGCACCTGCATTCCTGCTGGTGGGACAGCAGGCATGGTCCTAGCCAGGCCAGCCTCCTGCAGGGCCTCCCCACATTCCTCACTCCCAGGCTGAGGGTACCAAGCCCCAGGGCCCTTTGGCCTGGAAAGGAGGTATGGGGGGTCTCCTCATCAAACCGTTGAGAAAAACCGGAAAGGATTTCCTGGAGACCTGGAAAAGGCCTTCCCTCTGGCCTGCATCCAGCTGTGACTCAGAAGGTCCCAGTCACAAGAGTCATGACTTAGGGGGTAGGGAACCTCCAGTTAGAAAAAGTGTGAACTAGGCCAGGCGCGGTGGCTCAAGCCTGTAATCCCAGCACTTTGGGAGGCCGAGACGGGCGGATCACGAGGTCAGGAGATCGAGACCATCCTGGCGAACACGGTGAAACCCCGTCTCTACTAAAAAATGCAAAAAAACTAGCCGGGCGAGGTGGCGGGCGCCTGTAGTCCCAGCTACTCAGGAGGCTGAGGCAGGAGAATGGCGTAAACCCGGGAGGCGGAGCTTGCAGTGAGCCGAGATCCGGCCACTGCACTCCAGCCTGGGTGACAGAACGAGACTCCATCTCAAAAAAAAAAAAAAAGAAAAAAAGTGTGAACTAGCTGGGCACAGTGGTTCATGCCTATAATCCCAGCACTTTGGGAGGCCAAGGTGAGAAGACAGATTGAGCCCAGAAGTTCAAGACCAGCCTGGGCAACATAGCGAGACCCCCGTTTCTACAAATAATTTAAAAATTGGCCGGGCATGGTGATGCATGTCTATGGTCCCAGCTACTCAGGAGGCTGAGGCACGAGAATCACTTGAACCCAGGCAGTCAAAGCTGCAGTGAGCTGCGATCAAACCACTGCACTCCAGCCTGAGCAATAGAGTGAGACCCTGCCTCAGACCAAAATAAAAACAAAAGTGTGAACCTCTGGGCCTGATGTGGAGACTGAAGCTTAGTCCTGGGGCCCTTTCTTCCTTTCTGTTTTTATTCTTTGCATGCTGAGGTTGACAGAAAGCCTGGGCAGAAGCTGCTGGCTGGCTCTGGGGAAGAGCAGGCCACTTTCATACTTTAATGGCATTATTTTTTTGATTTTTTTTTTTTTTTTTTTTTTGAGACAGTCTCGCTCTGTCACCAGGCTGGAGTGTAGTGGCACCATCTTGGCTCAGTGCAACCTCCATCTCCTGGGTTCAAGTGATTCTCCTGCCTCAGTCTCCCGAATAGCTGGGATTACAGGTGTGCACTGCCACGCCCGGCTAAGTTTTGTATTTTCAGTAGAGACAGGGTTTCACTATGTTGGCCAGGCTGGTCTCGAACTCATGACCTCAGGTGATCCACCCACCTCAGCCTCCTAAAATGCTGGGATTATAGGTGTGAGCCACCATGCCTGGCCGGTTTTTTGTTTTGTTTTGTTTTGAGTTGAGTTGGAGTCTTGCTCTGTTGCTCAGGCTGGAGTACAGTGGCATGACCACAGCTCACTGCAGCCTCAACCTCCTGGGCTCAAGTGATCCTCCTGCCTCAGCCTCCTAAGTAGCTGGGCCTACCAGCAGGTGCCACCACCCTCAGCTAAGTTTCTATTTTTAGTAGAAACTGGAGTCTTGCTGTGTTGGCCAGGCTGGTCCTGAACCCCTGACCTGAAGTGATCCTCCCGCCTCAATCTCCCAAAGTGCTGGGATTACAGGCGTGGCTTCTACAATGGCCCCTACTGACACCTGGACTTTGGACTTTTGGCCTCTAGTCTGTGGTCTGTGGGACTCTGTACAGATAAGTCAGGAGGCAGAAGCTGAATTGTTTATAAAATCACCCCTCCTCCTTTTCTAACTCCCACAGCCCTCCCTCTTCCCCCAGCCCAGACCATCCTTGCAGACCTTCACCCTGTCCTACCTGTGTGGGTGCGGACGTGGCCCTGTAGCAGCCAGGGCCTGGAGAAGGCCTTTCCACAGATCTTACAGGTGCAGGGCAGCGTGTGGGTGCGGATGTGCATCTTGAGGGCGCCCAGGCTGGTGTACTCCTTGTCGCAGTACTTGCAGGTGAAGACGCGCCCCGCCTGCAGGTGGCAGTGCAGCTGCCGGTGCCTGGCCAGCCCGGCCAGCGTGTGGTAGGGTTTGTGGCAGTGGAAGCATTGGAAGCCGCCGGGGGCTCGGGGCGTCCGCTCAGCCCCAAGCAGTTTTTCTGGAGCCCCGTGTTCGTCTGGGCCCAGGATTGGGGACCACTGTGTGGGCAGCACCAGCAGTGGGGCCAGGTTGAGGTGGTTCAGGCTGTCTTTGAGGGGTACAATGGGGGCCCGGCTGGCCCAAGAGTCGACCCGGCTGACTTCCAAGGCGTCTGGCCCAGAGGCCCCCAGAGCTTCCTCGATCCGTGGAAGGAGGGGCAGGGAGATGCAGGCGATGGCTGAGGAGCCGTCCCAGGGCTGGGGAAGGTCACCGGGCACAGAAGGGGCCTCCTTGTCTTGGGGGAGGAGGGGCACCACCAGCCCCCGACAGGCAGAGCAGGCACCATTGATATCTAGAAGGGTGGAGGGGAGAGAATTTACAGATGAAGACTGAGTCCCCAGCGCTTTGTGTTTCCAGCTCTGATTCATGGGCCCAATCCCAGCCCATCAGCAGCCTGGCATGGGAGGTGTAGCCAGGAGCTGGCGGTGCTGTGCAGGGAAGTGACAGCATGGCCAGGAGTGGAGTCATCTAGAACAAGAAGGCCCCGCGGTCTAGAGAGTGAATCTCACTTCCTCTTTAAACACAAAGAAACATCTGACAGGACCCTTCGTGTTCAGGAACATGAAACAGGCCTCGTGGGTAAAGGAGGGCCCTTTACGCCTCAGCTGGGCGGGTCCCTCTGATGAGTGTCCCCCCACCGCCCCCGCAGAGGGGTACGAGCCTGGGCTGGCATCCTCCAGGTGCCCACGCAGCACCCATAAGTCAGATGCTTGGCAGCAAGGAGCTGGCTGAGTGTAAAATCAGCCCCCTCATAACTAATCACCCTCCAGTCACCCAACAATTACCCCTTGGGCAGCTCCTTTTGTGGATAATGAGGCAGTGAGCTCAGAAGCCTCCTTGACCGCTGACCAGTGCCCACTCTGCTGTGCTCTCAACGCAGCCAAGCCACATGGCTGGGGTGCTCTGCCCAGGCTTTCAGAATTGCCCCTGGCTGGGCTCCTCCCCAGGACAGTGGTTCCCGAATTTGGGGGCCGGCACACCACACACCACATGGTTGGTCCACTTAAGGGTAGCAGCCCCCAAATAAACAGGTTAGTCTGCAGGCAAGAGTTAAATTCTGTATTTCCCCAAAGCCAAAACCTCCCAACAGCCCTCAATCCCTTTCCTACTCTAGATGTGTTAAAATAGATCTCTGGCTCTGTGTCTACCTCCATGCTGAGGCTTTGGGTAGAGAAAGATAGCCCATAGAATAGGAGAAAATATTTGCTAATCAGACTTTTTGATCAGGAATAGCATCTAGAACACTAGAACATATAAAGGATGTTAGCAAGTCAATAATAAAAAGACAAATAATACAATTTTAATATGGGCAAGGGATTCTTTTTTTTAAGATGGAGTCTCGCTCTGTCACTAGGCTGGAGTGCAGCAGTGGCGCGATCTCTGCTCACTGCAACTTCCATCTCCTGGGTTCAAGAGATTCTCCTGCCTCAGCCTCCTGCATAACTGGGACTACAGGCGCGCACCACCACACCTGGCTAATTTTTTGTATTTTTTAGTAGAGACAGGGTTTCACCGTGTTAGCCAGGGTGGTCTCAAATCTCCTGACCTCGTGATCCACCCGCCTCAGCCTCCCAGAGTGCTGGAATTATAGGCATGAGCCACCGTGCCTGGACTTTTTTTTTTTTTTTTTTTTGAGACAGAGTCTTGCTCTGTCACCCAGGCTGGAGTGCAATGCACTCCAGCTCACTGCAAACTGCAACCTCCACCTCCCAGATCCAAATGATCTGGGCTCACTGCAAACTGCAACCTCCACCTCCCAGATCCAAATGATTCTCCTGCCTCAGCCTCCCAAGTAGCTGGGACTACAGGTATGCACCACCATGCCTGACTATTTTTTTCCCCAGATGGAGTTTGGCTCTGTCACCCAGGTTGGAGTGCAATGGCGCTATCTTGGCTCATTGCAACCTCGGCCTCCCAGGTTCAAGCAATTCTCCTGCCTCAGCCTCCCGAGTACCTGGGATTACAGGCACATGCCATCACGCCTGACTTATTTTTGTATTCTTAGTAGAGACAGGGTTTTACTATGTTGGCCAGGCTAGTCTCAAACTCTTGAACTTGTAGATCTGCCTGCCTCAGCCTCCCAAAGTACTGGGATTACAGGCATGAGCCACCCCTGCCCCACCCCACTTTTTTTTTTTTTTTCTTTTTGAGATGGAGTCTCACTCTCGTTGCCCAGGCTGGAGTGCAATGGCACAATCTCAGCTCACTGCAACCTCTGCCTCCTGGGTTCAGACGATTCTCCTGCCTCAGCCTCCTGATAGCTGGGATTACAGGCACCTGCTACCATGCCCAGCTAATTTTTGT
>NC_045450.1:73375966-73377878 GCF_002776525.5 Piliocolobus tephrosceles
TACCGGGCCCAGCTAATTTTTGTTTCTTTTTTTTTTTTTTTTTTTTTGGGGTTGGGGTCTCGCTCCGTCGCCCAGGCTGGAGTGCAGTGGCCGGATCTCAGCTCGCTGCAAGCTCTGCCTGCCGGGTTTATGCCATTCTCCTGCCTCAGCCTCCCGAGTAGCTGAGACTACAGGCACCCGCCACCTCGCCTGGCTCGTTTTTTGTATTATTTTTTTTTTAGTAGAGACAGGATTTCACCGTGTTAGCCAGGATGGTCTCGATCGCCTGACCTCATGATCCGCCCGTCTCAGCCTCCCAAAGTGCTGGGATTACAGGCTTGAGCCACCGCTCCCGGCCTAATTTTTGTATCTTTAGTAGACACGAGTTTTTGCCACATTGGCTAGACTGGTCTCAAACTCCTGGCCTCAAGTGATCTGCCCATCTCAGCCTCCCAAAGTGCTGAGATTACAAGCGTGAGCTACTGCACGTGGCCTGGGTAAGGAATTTGAATAACTGTTTCTCCAAAGGCAATACACAAATGGCCAATGAACACATGCAAAGATGCTCAATGCCATTAGCCATCAGGGAAGTACAAATCGCAATCACAATGAGACGCTCACACCCAGTAGGACTGACAAAAATAGACAATAACAAGCACTGTGAGGATGAGGAGAAATAGGGAATTCAAAGGAACATCTCCCATCTGCCACTCTCTCCTGACCTGACCTTCTCCTACCCTCAGTTTTCCTAATTACAGAGTCATCAGGTTTCTGTCCACCCAGAAGTGAGGGCAGTGACAGGATAAGAGGCAACGTTCAAGAGAGTTCTGGGGAGACAGCACGGGGGAGCCCCGGGTTTCCCGGCTTTGCTGGGGCCTCTCTGCAGGAGAAAGTCACCATTTCTTGTCTCCATCTCTAAGACGTGGCTGCCTTTCTGCCTCCAGGCATTGTCACAGAGCCAGGACCTTGTTTGTGGGCCCAGTGGCTGAGCCCAGAGGCTGGAGGGGCAAGAGACAGTCTCGCCCATCAGGCTGACCATGTGTTTCTGCTGGGATTTTTAAATGCTTTCCCAATACTCTCTGGGTTTTGTTTGCTTTTTTATTCATTCTGCAGTCCAGATCCTGGGGAGAAGAGACTGTTTTGAGACAGTCTCACTCTGTCACCCAGGCTGGAGTGCAGGGTGTGATCGCGGCTCACTGCAACCTCCATCTCCCGGGTTCAAGCGATTCTCCTACCTTAGCCTCCTGAGTATCTGGGATTACAGGCACCCGCCAGCACACCCGGGTAACTTCTGTATTTTTAGGAGGGATGGGGTTTCGCCATGTTGGCCAGGCGGGTTTTGAACTCCTGACCGCACGTGATCTGCCCGCCTTGGCCTCCCAAAGTGCTGAGATTACAGGCATGAGCCACCACACCTAGTTGAAGAGACTGTTAAGTACCTTGCTGGCTTCAGGGGTTCCCTGGGGAGCCATAGAAGGAGAGATTGAGGGGCCCTAAACCCCAGCACCTCAGGTCTATCCTGGGGTAACATCTTGGCAGAAAGTCGCCAGGGCTCCCTGGCTGTCAGAAAGCCATGCAGCTGGGGCTACAGTGAGGAGGGAAGCAGGGGCGGGAAGCAGAGAGCACTGCGGGCAGCAAGGCTACTCATGACAGTTGGCCGCTGGGCCCAGCACAGCTACCCAGATTTGCACACTCGGATGGACCCTAAACAACACTTTGCACTTTGGGGGGCCGAGACGGGCGGATCATGAGGGCAGGAGATCGAGACCATCCTGGCTAACATGGTGAAACCCCGTCTCTACTAAAAAATACAAAAAAAACTAGCCGGGCGAGGTGGCGGGCGCCTGTAGTCCCAGCTACTCGGGAGGCTGAGGCAGGAGAATGGTGTGAACCCGGGAGGCGGAGCTTGCAGTGAGCTGAGATCCGGCCACTG
>NC_045450.1:73377978-73383033 GCF_002776525.5 Piliocolobus tephrosceles
AAAAAAAAAAAAAAAAAAACTTTGAAACTTGCAACTATGACCCATGTAAATTCCATTTTCCATCACATCTGTAGCTACATGTGCATCCACGTACACATAACTGAAGCCAGTGTCCTTCACCATGAGCCAGGCACTCCAACAGTTTCTGCTCTGTTTTATTTTACAAAATTGTTGGTGGTGACTCATGGAACTGATTTCAAAATGCACATTTGAAAAGCACGGTCTTAGCTGGCACCTCCTGGTGGCAGCCTGGGCCTCAGGTGTGGGTCCAGGTGGGATCCCCCCCTGCACCCAACTCAGGGTTCTGAGCTGGGATAAAGGCCTCTTGGGGGTGTTGCTGGGGGTCCCTGCCCCAGCAGTGCCCTTCCTGCTCTCCCCCACCGGCCACAGAGCGTGAGTCCTGACCACAGCGTCCGCCGGCGCCCCTCAGTGGGTCTTTGTCCCAAGAAGCTGCCAAGCCAGGTGGGGACTGCTCTCACCGCCCGTGTGGCAGGCTGTCCTCTGAAGGACACAGTCCTCCTCTCTCCTGTCCCTAAGCCTAGCAGGCAATGGGAATGAACGGACAGCCCAGTTGCTGGGCACCCATCTCCCCAGGCTAGCCAGTGTGTGGAGGATTGCAGCCCTTTAGCCCAGCCTGCCCAGGCAAGCCTACCGGGATGAGCAAAAGGGCTTCTGGGGTGAGGGGAGGTGGGGGAGGGAGGCAGGCTACGGGAGGAGGCTCACCTGAACTGAATGCAGGAGGGGCAGTGCCTTTGCACCGGAAAGAGCCCATTAGTCCTCCTCCTCCCCATCCCCTGTGCTCACACCCCCAGTCAGCATGCGCTGGGGGTCCCTCAGCCAGGCCACCCCAGATGGCCCTCCCTCCCTCCCACCACCCCGCGACCCCTCCCAAACGTGTGTGCCAGGAAGATGACTCCAGGGTCCCTTTAGCTGGGGCTGTAGTGGTGGGAACAGGCGGCCGTATTTAAGAGGTGAGTTCCAGGGAGACTTCGGGGCTTAGAAAACTTCTCCAAGTTGGGAGAGAACC
Organism: Piliocolobus tephrosceles; assembly: GCF_002776525.5. Taxonomy (NCBI): domain Eukaryota; kingdom Metazoa; phylum Chordata; class Mammalia; order Primates; family Cercopithecidae; genus Piliocolobus; species Piliocolobus tephrosceles. The sequence continues at coordinate 73,379,006 of NC_045450.1, forward strand.
CCCCCTCGCTCTGCCGGAGGCGGGGCTCAGTGACCCGAAGTGGAGGCGCCCGTGGGCCACCTACCTTCTTGCAGCCGCAGCCGCTGCGCAGAGGCGCTGGCTCCTTCTCCTCCCACCTGGGACAGGTGTCCCCCCAACCCCCCGCTCCCAGGGGCCTCTCTCTCTCTCCCGCCCCGCAGGGTCGAGTCCCGGGAGGGGCTCGGGGATCGGGTAGCCCGTACCTCTCTGCGTCTCCAGCCGCCGGTAGTTGGGGACCCTGTGGCTGGAGTGCGTTTTCACCAGGAAGGAGCGCGGCATGTTCCCCTCCCGGGCGGCAGGCCGGGGCGGGCTGGGGCGGGAGGGGCGAGCCCGGGTCCCGACTGCTGAGTCCGCGGGCGCTTGCGGGCAGCGCCCGGCCTGGGCAGGTGCGGAAGGGGTCAGGCTCATTAGCATAGCGCGCAGCGTCCGCCAACCAGCGCCCGGCACGAGTGGGGCGGGGCCACGGGGGCGGAGCTGAGGGCGGGGCGGGGCGGGGCCGCGGGCGACTCGCCCAGGACAGGTGCGCGGGCGGGGCGGGGCGGGGAGCGCGTGGCCACCGGTGTCCTCCCCACGGGACTTCTCTGGCGCGCGCGCCGCCGAGTCACACACCGACCCCTTGGGCCTGGCCGCCCCCTCGCCGTGAATGAAAGGGCAGAGTTCAAAGCTGAGTGGAAACCGAACCGGGCTCCAGTTCACACAGCGTGGAAGCATCGGCCGAGCCTAGTCCTCGGAAAACCCTTGCTCCGGGGGATGACGCCCTCTCCACGGCCTCACCTCCCCATCCCTTCTGCAAAAACACATGGCAGGATTGATGGGCAGAGCCCAGGAAGTCCGAAGCTGACCCCACTGACCAGCCCTAGTGGCGGCCCAGGGTCACTGCCCTGGAACAGGCCAGGGACTGGTGGCCTGGGGACAGTGGCCCTTTCTGGGTGGGCTGCAGTCTCCGAAGCCTCCCCGGCTGGAGATAGCCCTTTAGGAGTTTGTCCAGTGCCTCCAGAAAGCTCTTTTTTGGGGGGACAGAGGACTTGGCCTGCAATTCTGGAATTCCCAGGGGGTCAGACATGGTTATGGGAAGGTTAATAAAACTGGCTAATCACATGAATTCTGCAACAGCTGCACGTGTGGCCTGGGCAAGCCGTTCCCCTCCTTTGTGGTCCTGTAGAACCCTCCGGGCCATAAAGAGCTGGGAGCCGCTGTGTCCAGTGTCTGGGTCTCTTTTGATGTGGACATTTCACAACGCTGGGGGCTAGGTGGGGCCATCTCTGGGCTGGTGTGCACATAGGGTGTCCATGGCTGTGCTGCCGGCCTGCCTCCCCAGCAGGGCTCCCACCTCAGAACTGGGTGCCCTTTGCCCTCTGTGAGCTGGGGGTGGGGAAGGTGGTGGGTGGTGAGTCCATGGGAGCTGCGAGGGAGAGACAGCAGGGAGGAGGGCCATGCCACAGCAGCGTCCCATGTCCCACATCCCACATCCAGGACGTGAAAATCTGGGATAGTATCAGCCCCGCTTTCCCAGTGAAAAAAACCAAGGCTGTGAGGCTGGGCTCAGCAGCTCACGCCTGTAATCCCAGCACTGTGGGAGGCTGAGATGAGAGACTGCTTAAACCCAAGAGTTTGAGACCAGCCTGACAAACAAGATGAGACCCCGTCTCTACAAAAAAAAAAAAAATTGTTTTAATTAGCCAGGCGTGGCAACACCCATCTTCAGTCCCAGCTACTCAGGAGGCTGAGGAGGGAGGATTGCTTGTTGCAGTAGCCTCCAGGAGGTGGAGGCTGCAGTGGGCTGTGATCACCCCACCGCACTCCAGTCTGGACAACAGAGCAAGACCCTGTCTCAAAAAATTAAAAAAAAAAAAAAAAAAGACCAAGGCCGTAGGAGGTTAGGATGCAGTGGGATTGGGACCCAACCACATTCCAGCTTGTCTGCCACTTGGTAAGGGGGAGTGGAAGGACAGGTGGGGGTGCCCCTGGAAGAAGGTGCCCGCCTCTCCTGCAACCACGGCCTGGCACCACCCTGCTGAGAGTGTGGATTTCAGAGGACACATGCCTGCCTTCTGCTTATTCACCTGTTCCTCGCCTGGAAAAGTTTCTATTTATAGCCTCCCTTCCTTCTCTCTCCCCCTCGCAGACACAGATAACGCGTGCAGATACCTGAGCCAAGCCTCCACCCACACCGTCCCTCCCGGCCCACCTACCCATTGTGTGGCCACCGGCCAAGCCCCAGCAAGCTTATTTCCTAATCCCAGCTCGAGCCTCGTGTTATTCAGGGCTGCTGTAGCTCTCCTGTGGAGAATGGCTGATCTCACCCTGGAAACGCCCCAGAGAGCCCGCAAGCACCTTTGGGGTAGGGTCCTGGGGCTGCCGCAACAACTTGCCCCCCAGGGACACTCCAGGTGACCACAGACTCACTCTTCAGCTGCGACACACAGGGCGGTGTCCAGGCTGGACCCAAGAAGGCCCCACAGAGGGAAAAATCAGTGTCCCCTTCCCACATGTGCAGCCTCGGGGTGGGGGTAGGGGCAGGGCAGCCGTCTCCATCCCTTCTGTGTCCTCCGTTCCTCAGTGCTGGCAGCTTGGCTCTGGGGGTTAAACTTACGCACCCCTGCGGTGGGAAACCCACGGCCCACAGCCTGCTAGAGCCGCCCCCCCCGAACTGCAGCCGGTGACCCAGGTCCTCGCCCCCTTCCCTGGACGTCTAGGACATCAGGATGATGACTTGTGCTGGGTCCAGCAGACCGGCCCCTCCCATCTGCCTCCATCAGACACCCAGGAGAAGTTTTCCAGTGAGGAGCCCACCCCAGGAACTGCTGGTCAGGGCAGAAATGGTTACAGTTCCATTTATATTGACATTTTCATCCTTCCTATGCGTATGTCTTCCTGCTTTTCTGGTTTTACAGTGAATGTAACCACAGTGCCTGGAGATGTGCACACAGGTATCCATCGAGGGAGACATCTCTGTCACCATTGACAGCTGTTTTGAGACAGAGTCTCACTCCAACCTCCGCCTCCCGGATTCAAGCAATTCTCCTGCCTCGGCCTCCCCAGTAGCTGGGATTACAGGTGTGCACCACCACGCCTGGCTTATTTTTGTATTTTTAGTAGAGACTGAGTTTCACAATGTTGGTCGGGCTGGTCTTGAACTCCTGATCTCAAGTGATCGGCCCACCTCGGCCTCCCAAAGTGCTGGGATGACAGGCGGGAGCCACTGCTCGTTTTTTACTGATAGGGCTTTATGACCCAAACCTTGGAAACCCTGACTCCAAGTTAGAACATGGTCCCTGAGAGCTAGACCAGGAGGGGCTCAGCCCTTGCTACCTGCACAGTGCCCGCCTGGGGTCAGGTGCATGCTGGGGGTTTAGCAGGGCTTGTTGAACTGGATGGAAGAGAAGCAGGAGCTTGCAGACAGCGTGGCCTTTCTAGAGGCCCTGCCCCATGCTCTGGGGGCACGTAGGCCTTGTCTGTCTCGAGTGGAGGCACTTGGGTGAAGACCCAGGCCCCCAAAGGACAGCCTGGCAGCTGGGCCTTGGTTGTCCTCAGACTCAGAGAGATGGCCCCTCCTGTAGGAGCAGAGGCAGTTCATTGAGGCAGGCATCCTGACTCGGGACAATCCCATGCGGCCCAAGGTCATGGGCCCATGGAAACGTGAACCCAATGCTTGAAATCTCAACATCCAGCCAGACTAGGCGCCACGTGTGCTTGGTCACCCTCTGTGAAGGGGAACTCACTACTGTTTATGGCTGCTCACACCACCAGCTGAGAAGGGAGGGTGGTTCCTTTTTTTTTTTTTTTTTTTTTTTCGGAGTCTCACTCTGTCGCCCAGGCCGGAGTGCAGTGGCATGATCTTGGTTCACTGCAACCTCCACCTCCTGGGTTCAAGCGATTTTCCTGCCACAGCCTCCCAAGTAGCTGGGATTACAGGCATGTGCCAACACGCCTGGCTAATTTTTGTGTTTTTAATAGAGACGCGGTTTCACCATGTTGACCAGGCTGGTCTCCAACTCCTGACTTCAGGT
>NC_045450.1:73383133-73403240 GCF_002776525.5 Piliocolobus tephrosceles
CTGGGACTACAGGCGCCCGCCTCGTCGCCCGGCTAGTTTTTTTGTATTTTCTATTAGAGACGGGGTTTCACCGTATTAGCCCGGATGGTCTCGATCTCCTGACCTCGTGATCCGCCCGTCTCGGCCTCCCAAAGTGCTGGGATTACAGGCTTGAGCCACCGCGCCCGGCCGGAAGGGTGGTTCTTAAGCTGGGGTTCAATGGACACATCCTGTGTGATATGGGGGTCCTGAGAGGCAGACATGGTTGTTTTCAGAGCCCCCAGCGAAACTGCCTTTCAGTGCCAGTGCCAGGTGGCTGGCAGGCAGCCCTGTGCTCTTGGGAGATGAAGGGGACGGACATGGTATTTGCCTTGTGCCTTTCCCGGGATATGTCTGTTGCCTGGCACATGGCCCGATGCCTAGTTGTCTGACCTGCAACCAGGAGTCCCTCCAGGAAACTTGCTTACGCTGGCAGACGTCCCAGGGCTCCTGTCTGATTTACGTCCAGGTTATGCCTGCCTGACCATCGCTCTGGTGCTGGGGCCTGCCCTGTGTCCCCCACATGCCTGAGAAAACCCAGCCTGGGCAGCCCCTGGTTCTTCCTTGTGGAAGGTACAAATTCAGTCCCCACCACGATAGGAAACACATACAAAGACTTACTACCCACAGATCCTGGGCAGGGAGGGCACCAGGAGTGGGGAGGGCCATCCTCCACCCCCAGATCCCATGAGGCAGAAGTGAAGGGTCAGGCAGAGGGAAGAAAGGGCATGTGGTAAGGAGCCGTATGCACAGGGAATGGGGAGTGGTCAGTGCAGTTCACAGGCAAATGCCAGAATGGTCTGATTAAAGGAAGTGCAGGGAGCACGGGGAGTCCAGGCTCCTGGGTGGGAGAGATGCCCCTAAGTGCCCATCTCTGGCCACTGGCATGGGCGGTTGAGCGTGGTGTCCTCCTGGTGCCCAGGCTGCAGGCTTGGCCGTGCCACCTGTTAGAACAGTCCTTACCCACACCACCTATAAGACACATGAGACTGCACAAAGCCTCAACACAGGCCGGGGTGGGGAGTGACACAGGCCAGGGGGTGACCAGTGCTGAGGGGCCCTTGGGCATGGGGCAGATGAGGTGAGAATTGAGCCATCAAGCAGTGAGGCAGCGTGCATGTGAGTCTGCAGGCCGCAGGCGTGTTCATGCGTGTGTCTGCGGGCGTATGTGTGTGGGAAGTCGCAGTAGCTGCTCTGAGGTGACATGGAGGCTGGGCATCAGCGGGTAAGTCCCGGGCACCAGGAGAGGGATCTGTGGGGTCCCCAGCATGGTCCTGCAGAGTTGGATACCTGAGCTCGGTTCCAGCTCAGCCGCCTGCTCTCTGCCAGGGTCCTTTGAGCTTCCCACCTGCCGTGGGAGGGAGCTGACACCTTTCTGGCGGCAGGCGGTGGGGAGGCTGTGGGGCCACACTCTGCAGCTGGGGGAAGGAGGGACTCAGGCCACTGAGTGTGTTCTCTCATTGAGCCACAAAGGGAACAACACCTGCCGGGCAAGGGGCTGGGGCCGCATCACGCCTGGGACCCGGATGAGCACTGTCCAGGGCTCCTGCCAACAGGGGTGGGCCTGGGGCAGGGGCACCTGGGTGGGAGACATGGGAGAGGTGGCCCCTGGGGGAGAGGGACTTGGCATCCTTTCCAGACGCAGGCCAGCAGCGGGTTCGACAGGCGTGAAGGTGCTTTCTCTGTGGGCTGCACCCTGGGTTACCACATCAGCAGGGTCCTTGGAGCCCCAGTGCCTCCGGAAATGCCAGGGACAGTATCGACAGTGCACTGACGGATGGCACCATGGATTGAACTGTGCCCCCTAAAAGGTGGTGGGGTTCCCCCACCTCTGGGCATGGGGCCTTATTGAAAATAGAGTCTTTGGCCAGGCGCGGTGGCTCAAGCCTGTAATCCCAGCACTTTGGGAGGCCGAGACGGGCGGATCACGAGGTCAGGAGATCGAGACCACCCTGGCTAACACGGTGAAACCCCGTCTCTACTAAAAATACAAAAAACTAGCCGGGCGAGGTGGCGGGCGCCTGTAGTCCCAGCTACTCGGGAGGCTGAGGCAGGAGAATGGCGTGAACCCGGGAGGCGGAGCTTGCAGTGAGCTGAGATCCGGCCACTGCACTCCAGCCTGGGCGACAGAGCGAGACTCTGTCTCAAAAGAAAATAGAGTCTTCACAGGTGCCACCAAGTCAAGGTCAGGCCATTAGGGTGGGCCCTAATCCAAGGACTGGTGCAGGGGGGAGGGTGACGTGCGGGTGCAGAGGAGTTGCGTGTTGACCACAGGAGCGATGCTCCTGCCAGCCAAGAAGCACCAGGCCGCTGCAGTGGGCCCTGGCCCCTGCCCCTCCCCACCCCCCACAGCACGGCCCATCCACACCTAGGTGCTGGATTTCCTCTTGAGCTGGAGACACTCAGACTCCTGTTGTGTTCGGCACCCCAGGTTGTGGCCCCTTGATGCAGCAGCCCAGGAGACCCACAGTCCGGACCGGGACAAGGCCTTAGGCCCTGGCTCGCCCCTGATTTGAGGGACTTGTGGGAACAGGCCACTGCTGTCCATGCCGACCACACCCCAGTCCCTGCACACCCACAGCAGGTGCACTGAGGGTTCCGAGAAAAGCACTGCGTGGGTGCCACTCCCATTTTCCGGGGCTGGCGCCACAGCCGCTCCTCTCCAGAGGCTCTGGGAAGCTCACATGGCAGACTCTGCAGGGGTTGCACTGGCTCTGGGTTCAGCCTGCCACCCTCTGCTAGAAGAGCCCAAACCGTGGCCAATACCAGGACTGCACATCAGAGGGGCCGGGTCGGCTTCCAGCCAGACTTCTACCTGCCGAGGCCTGAGCTCTGAGTGGGTACCATGTGGAGTCTCCCCTTGCCCTGCAAAAATGTATCTCTGGTGGGCGCGGTGGCCCACGCCTGTCATCCCAGCACTTTGGGAGGCCGAGCCAGGTGGATCGCTTGAGGTCAGGAGTTCAAGACCAGCCTGGCCAACGTGGTGGAACCCCTTCTCTACTCAAGAGACAAAAATTAGCCAGGCGTGATGGCGTGTGCCTGTAATCCCAGCTGCTCGAGAGGCTGAGGCAGGGGAATTGCTTGAACCTGGGAGACTCCTTCTCCAAAGTATCTCTACTTCCGCCCAAAGCCCACTGTTAGAGATGCATTCCTTAGGCTATTTTTGTTAAAGTGCCTTTGACCTTGTGATGCCTTCTGAGTGAATTTAGGCCTCTTTTTCCTACAGTGAGTTGACAGAGCAGCGAATCCTGGGGATGTGGTTATAGAAGGAAGGGCGGCGGAGGCAGCAATACCGGAGACGGCTTTTTCAGGCCACCGCTCGATGGGGCCGGGTCCTCCCGGCTGTTTTGGATTGGGGGAGGCTGACTGTAGCTGAGGGCGTCCTCCCTCCCCACCTTCTTCCTCCCTGCATCACATCCTAGGCAGAGGGTTAGGGGTCTCCCATGGAGGCCTCTGGGGTTTTCCTGGTGGGCTGCCGAGTAGCTTCCCCGGGCTGGGCCACACGGTGGAATATCAGCCCGGTTTGCCTCTTGTTAGCAGGGGAGTTGGGGCAGGTTTTCTGAATATCTCTTTTCATCTAGGAAACAGGAGCAGAGGCTTCTGCCTCCTTCCCTAGGGCCTCAGGAGCCTAAAACCAGGTGGGCCCAAATTAGAGGAATCCTAAGGCACCACCCAGATGCACCCAGAGGATCCTGGGAGGGTGAGGCTGCTGCAGTGGGTGTGCTGGGCCCCCGGGTAGAGCAGCTGCAGCCCCCCGCCCCCTGCGCACACCTGCAGTTCTGGAAAGGCCTGGGCTGAGTCTTGCGAACCACACCCTTCTGCCGCCTTCTCCGAGTGCCCAAAATGCTGTGTGTGGCTCCTGAGACCCAGGTATAAGAATTACTGGCAGTTTCTTGGGGGCCCAGCCTGGGGCCGGGGGATCGCCGTTCCCACCTGACCCCTTTCTCACGGAGAAGTTCCCTGGTCCCTGGGACGTGGAGGCGCTTTCTGGGGAGCAGGGTTCATGCTCCCCACGTTGTTACATAACGTGAAACCAAGGGCGTGCTGCTGCAAGTCTGCGACGGGCCTGGACCCCGCAGGGTAGGAGCCCCAGCTCCTCCAGGGTGAGCCCCATCTGGCTTTGTGCCTTGCCACCAGGCCCTGGTATACTCCAGGGTGGGAGGGAGACCCAGGCTTCTAGGACTCTGCCTAAGAGCAGTGGGTCCACATCCGGGCCGCCATGGCCCATGTGGTGGGAGCGGGCGGCCCTCTGGCTCCAGCTCCATGCACACCCCCAACCCACGACGTGAGGGGCTTTGGCCCACTTTCCTCATGTGGCTGTAGGAGGGGTCCCGGGCTCCCCACTGTCACTGGGACAGCCCCCACGGGTATCAGGGTGCAGACATTTGGCTCTACCCAGGGCTTTGTTAACAAGAAAAATGGAGCAGGGGGTCTTGCTCCGCGCCTGAGGCCTCCTCCCGCTATGGCAGGGTCTGCTGGGCTCCAACAGACCTGAGGTCCCCACTTTGCTGGGGTCCATTCTGAAGTCTTCCCCTGGGCAGACCCTCCCAGACACCAGGTCACCAGAGAGGCGGCCAGGCCCAAGGAAAGCTGAGGCCGCACCTTCACCCAGTCGCTGGCCTGTGGCTCTCAGCTCTCCTGTGGCCTCCATGAGGGGACCTGGAGGGGACAGGCCTGCTCCCTCCAGAATTGTGTGCAGGGACAGGGCGTCCTGAGGAGGGGGTCCTGGGCTTCCTCTGACAGCCCCCTGGGAGTGGCAGCAGTGGGAGGCCTTGGTTCAACCGGGAGGGGCCAGGGTTCTGCTTCCTCAGCGTTCGGAAGTAGCCCAGCGCTTGGGAGTGGGTGCTCGGCGGGGCTGAGAGCTCGGAGGTGGCCCAGCGTTTGGGAGTGGAGGAGGCCAAATGTGGCGGGAATGGCTCCTTGTCCGGGCTCCACTCTGTCCCCTCACTCTGGGCACTGCTGGCTTGTAAGGCTTGTGGCTGTGGTTCGGTCAGGGAGGGAGGGAGGGCAGTCGCGTCGTCTGAGGCCAGCGGGACAAGCACACAGGGACACGCTTCTGCCCCTTCCAGAGGCCACAGTCTGTTAAAACCGCTCCATCCATGGCATGAGCGTCATGGGCCCCCGGGAGTCTTTCTCCTGCCCGCCCTGGGCCCGGTGCCTGCCCCGGCCTTGCTGAGTTCCCAGTGGTCACAGTGCGGTGCCAAGAGGGGGCCTCAGAGCTGAGGGTGACACAGAGCAGGGGGCCTCAGACCGGCCCAAGTCAGGATTTGCCCTCTGAGGTACCTGCCATGGAATTGGGGGCCTGGGGCAGAGCAGAGCAAGGGAGGCCAGGCAGTTCCCAGCCCCAGCCCGTCCATGCCTCCCACAACATGCCAGCTCCTCTCCCTTCCCCGAGGCGGCGAGGAGCCGCTCAGTGACTTGAAGGTGCTTTGTGCTCTCCAGGTGAGGCGCAGAGACTCAGGCGTCACCTCCCTGAGGGCTGCTGTTGAGGCCATGGCCTGCCCAGACAGGGCCCAGAGCTGTCTCCAGGCTTCCTGGGCACCCAGGGTCATGCCCTCATGACTGCTCCGTGTCACTCTCCGGTCAGACGCGGAGCAGGCTTGGACGTGGAGAGCTGCCCCCATCGCCGCTCCTGCTGGGAGGTGGGTGGCGGGTGGGCTGCCCAAGGGGTGAGACAGGCTTGGCCAGTGGCCAGGTGGTGAACACATGGCCGCGACTCTCGGCCTCACTGGGCACCAGTCAGAGGCCCACGTGGCTCCAGGGGACACTGTGTCTCAAGCCTCCTCCTGGAAGGCCACAGGGAAGGGCAGGCTGGCAGGTGGCTCTGCTGTGCCCTGGAGTTTGGTGCTGCCTGGTGAGGGCCTCCCAGACACAGGATCATGTCATCAGGGGTCGAAGAGTAGCGGGAAGGGGAGGTGGGGACTCCAGTGGCCCTTGGCGAGGGCAATCGGAAGTCAGCCCTGCTCCCTAGGGGGTAAGCGTCTCCTCTCAAGTGACAACTGGTGGAGGCTCCTGTGTGTCCGGCCCAAGCTGTGGCCTTCAGGGTGAGGACAGCCACCTCCCCTGCAAGTAAATAATCCAGAACAGAGCCTGGAAACACTCCTTAACTGAGAGGGGGAGGGAGAAGGCAGGAAACAGTGACTGGTCTATGATGGCCACAGCCGCCCTGGGGCTGGCGAGCAGGTAATCCTTGTTGGCCTGAGGCCCTGGGAGACTGGAGAACAGGGGATCCCATGGCCCCGACAGTGACCCCTCAGAGAGCTACAGGCAGTTGGCGTAACCCTCAGTATGCTCAGAAGCCAATCCAGGGGTCGCTGAGGTGGTGCACACCTGTGGTCCCAGTGACACAGGAGGTCAAGGCGAGTGGATCACTTGAGCCCAGGAGACAGAGGCTGTGGTGAGCCGCAGCACTGCACTCCAGCCTGGGCATCAGAGAGTGACCCCACCTCTAAGGAAAAGAAAGTCAGCCTAGGGGTCCGAACCCCAGCAGCCCTGCGGGTGCAGGAACCGGGTGGTCCTCTCAGAGGGAGGAGGGCCCAGTGCCGATGTCTAAATGGCTCTGTGGGACCCTCCGTGGCTGAGTGAGGCTCGGGCCCAGGGCACACACGGGCTGCAGGCTGCACCCCCAGCATGAGCGGCCTAGGGAGGACACAGCCGACCTCCAACACAGACACAGCTGGTGATTCCACACCGTGGAGCATAAAACCCAGTCGAGGCTGCTAGAGATGCTCTGAGATGTTTTATTTAAACTTTTTTTTAAAAAAAAGACAGCAATAATTAATGCCAAGAACAGAAAAGAGTGTTGACGCGTTGCTCAGCCCGCCAAGCGGGTCCCTGCCCAGGCCAAGCTCTGCCACCGCTGGGTGCCGTCCCCTCCCGCAGCGGGCACAGTCAGCTTTGAAGGTGACAGGGGGCCAAGGCCAGGACTCTGGGTGGAGGAGGCCCCTGCTCTGCCGGCCCTGCCTCTGCTGGGAGCGGCCACAGCCTGTGGCCGGGGTGCTGGGATTTCTTCCTAGTCATCAAAGAGAAACGCACAAACCTCAAGGACCCAGACACACAGTGAGTGGCGCAGGGCAGATGCCACGGCTCGCCTGAGCTCCGGCAGCTGCCCCACTGCTCCTTCCCTCAATCCCCCAATGCTTGTTTTGATTGTTTTTTTTAAAAATATAATTTTGTAAATGTTCCATAAAAATACTATTATTCCTAGTCAAACACACATATTGCAATATGAAGAGTAACTGCTCTGTCTTTGCTCTATAAAACGTGAAAAGATTATCACACTGGATCATATAGAAAAGATGCCAGGATTCCTAAGTATCACAAAAGCCAGTACCAAATGCGCAAGGTGGAAGCGGGGTCGGGCTGGGCAGGGCGGCAGCCTGGGTTCCTCCCAGCTCGACTGTGGAGCATGGCTCGCGCCGCCGGTCCCTTCTTCCCACGAGAGGGCATCATGGCTTTGAAGAGACAGCGGCGGCTCTAGGTCCCAGTGGCCAGCCCTGCCCAAGGAGGCCGCCTGCTCGGCCAGAAGCACCGAAGAACCCAGCGACGCCGGTGGGACCAGGCGGTCCTGCTCTGGCGGCCTCAGCGGCTGGTCCATCTTCAGGCCCGGAGGCTTGGCCCCGGCTCCCCTCCTGCGCAGGTGCAGGCTCTTCCTGGTCCGGTGGGGCGTGCTCCCGAGCAGGTGCCAGGTGCGACACGGAGCCCAGGCCTGTCCCTCAAGCGGGGACATCCCTGACCCCAGATGCGGGCGGGTGGCTGCACTTCCCTTCAGTTCTCTGAGAGAGACAGGGCCAGGGCGGCCTGGAAGGCGGCCTCCTCATCAATGCTGTAGTCCTGGAAACAGGAAGGAGAGACGCACCGGGCTTGAGGGGGACAGGAAGGAGAGGTCCCCTCGGCCCATTACCCACACAGCCGTGTCCACCCTTCCTGCCTCCCTCCAGCAGGACACAGGAAGGACCCAGCTCTGTAGTTCCCACGGGCACGGGGCCTGCGCAGTCCTCCCGGGGGTGAGAAGGTGCCGACTAGAAGGTGTGACCATCACCCGCTGGGGGGCACTCGGGCAGCTGCTGGTTCAGCTCGGACTCTAAGCCCTGGGGCTTCTGGGGTGAGCAGGCCGGCCAGGGTTCCCTGACCTCTAACAATTTCCATTCTCAGGCAGGTGGAGCGTGGGTCCTGGACGGCTGGCGGGGGGAGTGACAGCCATCGCCAGAACTGTTAGCCAGGGCCAGGGATGAACAGGGCTGGGCAGGGTAGGGACGGCACCAGGAGTAAAGAGTTTGTGCGAGTATCTGCAGGCCTGGGGGCCAGGTGCGTGCCTGACCTGCGGCGGGTGGGAAAAGGAGACAGGGCTGGAGTGTTCAGTGTTGATGAAAGTCCTTCCAGCTCTCTCCAGAAAGCTTCCAGAAGGAAGCCTGGCTCACCCTCGAGGGGTTCTGTGGGGTGGACAGGCAGGGACCTGCCCTGTGTGGTCCACATCCCCGAGAGGCCCGGGCACCCTCTAGTGGCCACTCGAAGTCAGCTGCCATCACTCCCCATCTGCAGGCAGCCCCCACAGAACCTGGGGGAATGTGGTCACCTGAAACGAGGCTTCTGTTTCTGGCTTCCTCTGAACCCTGCGGACCCTAAGGCTGGCGAGGGGCCCGAGCAGGAGGAGGGTGGATGAGGAGGAGGGCGGATGAGGAGGTGGGGGAGGACAGTGCCGCTGGGACGCCTACCACAAACGTGTCATAGGAGAACTTGTGTCGGTGAAGCAGGTGCTGCAGGAAGTTGGCACTCTTGTAGCTGGGGTCCCCCCAGGGCATTGCTGAGCAGATGGGGCACACCTGGAACGGGCACTGGGGTCAAGCCGAGCTGGACCGGGGAGAGGCGCGGTGGCCGCAGTGGGACTGGGGGACCTCCCCTGAGCCCCGTCAGTGCTGCCTCAGCCTGGGAAGGCACCCCAGACCTGGAGGCGTGTGCCCCGGTGACAAGTGAGTTATTCAGTGCGCGTCACCCTGAAGGACTTATGGACACTCCCTGCTTTCCAGCAGGTGCTGCTGGGGCAGCCAAGTCCCCACCCTGGGTCCCAGGAGACTCTGTGGCCTGGGCACCCCTGGACTCGCTGGGAGCAGGCTCCTGGGCCTTGCACTGTCCCCCACAGGCCTCCCCTAGAGCAGGCGTCTCTTGGGGCAGGCACTGCTTACCACGCGGTTGGGGTCGCTGCGGTGGCTTTCCACACAGTGCTTCACCAGCTCCTGCTGGTCCAGGTTGCGGGCGCCGCAGTACGGGCAGGCGAAGGTGGACCTGTTGGGGATGTTGCTGGCAGGGCAGGGGTAGAGTGAGTGGCGTGGCTAGGGGTCTAGGGGCCCTGCCTCCCCACTTCTCTCAAACACACCCCAGGCCTGCCCTCTGTAGGCTGCAGGAGTGTGGCAATGGCTGGTGCCCCCTGTGCCTCTGCACACCATGGCCTCCTGAGGACACACCCAGGACCCTCGTCCACCCCACACAACCAGGCCAGCCAAATGGCAGAGACGCTGCTGGTGCTGCCCTGGGAGGAACCGTCTCCCGGCCCATCCAACTGCTGGGAGGTGATGTGTGGGCCTGGCCTGTGCCCTCCTCTTGCTCCCCACACCTTAGGTGTCCCTACCTCAGGGGGCCTGGTGGGTATGCCAGGGAGGGCAGCACAGGTGCCTTCCTGCAGGGTGGCAAAGAAGGTCCACTTCCCCAGAGTAGACCCGGCCCCGGGTGACTCCCCAAGCCTCTCTGGGATGGGGCACTGCACTTGCTCCCAGAACGAGGAACCCGCTGAGGACAGTTCCTCTCCCCTGTACTGCAGGGCGCCTACCTGGGGATAGGCTGGGATGTGGGCACCACGGGGACGAACTTGGGGCAGTTGGCCATCTGCTCCTGGACCTTTAGGCAGGACGAAATGTGGACTCTCATCTTTGCCAGGGTCACCTAGGAGACAGGGCAGGGAGGGCAAGGCGGTCCTGAGAATCTGGAAGGGCCGTCCTGGGGAGGCCGAGACCTCAGGTGTCCAGGACCAGAGAACTGTAAGCAAGTGTCTGTGTCGCCAGCAGCAGAGGGATCTGGTCCCTTCTGCTGCTAAAACAATCACAGGCACTGGGCAGCCACCACTCCATGGCCAAAAGCAAATCACTGCAGGATGATGTGGCCGAGGGCAGAAACCCGGCTGGAGAAGGGTGGTGGGAAACAGGTAAGGACACCTCTGGCACCCACGGGGGTTCAAATACTTGCTCCAGAAAAAGGAAGAGGCCAAGTGGAGGCCACTCAGAAACGCCCCAGGCTGGGGACAGATGCTCCGTGGGACTGAGGGGCAAGCTGGGGATGCTTCCCTGGGGGCAGGGCGCCATCCGCCACCCACAGCACACCCGCTGTCCAGGGCAATAGGTCACAAGACCGCAGGTGCCTGAGATCCTCCTGGACACAAGCCTAGCACCCAGCTCTGCCCAGGGCTGCTGCTGGGAGACGGTCGCCTCTGAAGACACAGATCAGAGAACCGTGCCGCTGTGGTGTGGGGGAGGCGCTCTGCATGTGACCCATTCTGATCCTTTCTGTCTGCCCAGGAGAGAGGAACTCTGAGCATGGGAGAGACGGGAGGTGGCCAAGCACCCGAGGCCGCAGCCTGCTCGGCCGCACCACTCTGCAGTCCAGGGCGGCCCCCGGGCATCGGGACCTTTGACCTCGAGGACAAACCACCGAGGAGCCCCGCAGCAGAGTGAGCGCCTCATAGAACTTAGTAACCCGAGATGTGGCGATGCCGGAAATGCAAATGCAAAATCAGTTCTAGCTGCTCAGTCCTCCAGAAGCCACTGAAAGAAACGGCATTGGCTGGGCCCTCTCCACCCTGAAGTGGATGTACCGGGGAGGGCCATGGGGCGCGGGCCAGGCTCCAGGACAGGATGGAGATGGGGGCCAACAAGGCCTATGACAAGCTGCAGGCCCTTAGGCTGCTCTGATGTGGGCGTGTCAGCGCCCATCAGCCCGCTCTGGCACTCCTGGCAGCTGGAGGGTGCTCAGTCCTTAGATGTCCTTGACTCTGCCTGTGGCCCTCGTGACCTTGGAGTCCCCAGCGCCGTCCCCAGTATCGCTGGCAGGGGAAGGCTGCATTGGGAAGGTTTCAGTTCAGGCCCCTGGTCCCTACACTGGCCACAACCCACATGGGTTCCCCTGGCCTGGGCTAGGTGGCTCTGACAGTGCTGCCCTCATCGGGCTGGCCCCCTCAGCTGTCACCACGGGAAGTGAGAGATGAAAACGGGAGGGGAGGGGAGGGGAGGGAGGCGCCGGGGCCGGCTTCCTGGTGCAGAAGCAGAGGCTGCAATTACTCAACAGGAAAGAGAGATGGCCCCGGCCCCCGCCCTCTGCGGAACCCGTGGGCTGAGGCTGCCCATCAAGTGACCCCCGGCTCCAGGACGGCCCGAGCAGGCGGGTACCTTTTTGTTGCAGCCTCGACAGGGCGCTTTGTAGGATGAGAGCTGCTTCTCCACGTGGGTGGCCTTGTCCACCTTCTTGGGGTCGAAGGGCAGGCGGCAGAGTGGGCACAGTGGGGATGGCACCTGCAGGCAGGGCTGGAGGCACTCCCCGCAGAACCTGCAGGGCACAGGGGCCTGAGTGCCAGCCCGCCGCTCGGGTCTCCCGAACTGCACTGCAGGCCTCTCTCGGGGCCCTTCTTAGGACCCAGCATTTGTGGGGTCCACAGGGGCAGCTCCCCCTACTGCTATCGCCGTCTCTGGAGATGGTCACTCCTATGTCCAAGGCCCACCAGCTGGATGGGCCCCATCTGGCTAAAGGGTGGCCCCGGTCCCTCCTGACAGTAAAGCCCTGTGGTTTTCTGGCTAGGGGCAGAGCCGCAGCTATGGCTGTCCCCACACGTGGGCCAGAGGAGCTCCCATAGGCAGGAGCCTCCCACTCGGCCTACCAGGTTCACCCTCACATGGCAACTACAACGGGGTGGGCTGTGGGGCACAGGGACAGCCCGGGAACTCTGGAAACTCTCCCAGTTCCACACTCTGGAGGATAAAACCTCAAACAACCGTGGGAAAGGAAACTGCCAGGCCCCAGGGGCTCCAGACGCATTCAGGGAAGGGACAAAGCCAGCCAAGTGGCAGCACAGCCTGAGGCTGGGTGGCAGGCACCAGGCTTGGGACAGCTTCGCAGGCAGGAGGGGGTCCTGCTCCATCTAGGTGGAGGCTCGGGTCCTGGGCACCGTTGGGGCACCTGAGGCTCCCACGGGCCCTGGCTCTTGGCACTGCCCCTGGAGACACCACATCATGAGGACAGACTGAGAGTCCCGCAGCCCCGTGTGCACTCCAGGCTCCGGCAGCAGGCGCTTCCTTGGGCTCACACACCCTCCTGCTGGTATCTACAACAGCCTCCCACTCTGCAGATGCACACACCCCTTGGAGGGGAGCACCACCAGCCAACGGGAGCACCACCAGCCAACGGGAGCACCAGGCGCGAGAGCCTCCAGCGCAAGCACAGAGAAGGAGCTTAATACCAGGGCAGCCATATCCGGCCTCATGGGGAGCACTGTGGGGACAGCTGAGCTGCAGCAAGGAGCTGGAACTGAGGCGGAACCCCTCAGCCTCAGGAAGGCTGCAGGACCAGGGGCGTGCAGGGCTGGTGCAGGAGCCCCACTGGACAGAGGGGCTGTGGGCAGGCCCTGAGTTCACAAACGACTCAGTTGAATTCAGGGCCAGAGTCCTCTTTGTTGTCAAGAGATTTCCACATCCCTCTCGAGAAAAGGCCCTTCCTGCAAGGAGGAAGGCTGAGGGCCTCAGGCAAAGGCGGCCAAGTGGGCATCTTAAGTCCCTCCTGCTGCCCCCCAGGCCCTCTTTCCCACCACTGGATTCGCACACATTAAACTTCGTGTGAGAGAAAGCGGGACTCCGCTTGAGACCTGTCAGAAAGTGAACAAGCCTTTTCCTGCAAAGGGGTGGCTCACTTTACCCACCTTACCCAAGGCCTCACCAGGCGCCCCGGCAGGTCTGCGGAGGAGACACCGCACCGGGCGCCCCGGCAGGTCTGCGGAGGAGACACTGCACCGGGCGCCCCGGCAGGTCTGCGGAGGAGACGCCCTCACCAGGTGCCCCAGCAGGTATTTCCAGGGTCATCCCTGGCACTGACCCCTGGATTCCAGCCAGGGGCGCCACGTACTTCGCCCGATCACGGTAGGAAGGTGCTGGTAAGATGGACCACAGGGGAGGCCTCAGGGAGACCCCCATACTCCGGCACTCATGGCAGGGAGAAGTGTAAACAGCCCAGGTGCCCGTCGGTAAACGCATGAAGAGAGAAGTGTGGCATGCACACGCATGGAAAGGGCGTTCGGCTGGGAAGAGGCGCCACGCACCGGGAGGCCTGGAAAACAGTGCCGGGCAGGCAGCGAGCACGGCCCGCCTGTGTCGTAGGGGTCCACTCACACTCAACGTCCAGCAGAGACAAACCCAGCAGCCAGAAAGCAGAGGAGCGGTTGGCAGGCGAGGGGGACGGCCCTGGGTTTCTTTCTGGGGTGGTAAGAATCTTCTAGAATTGCGTTGATTGTTGCATAACTGCAAACACACTGGAAATGACTGGATGGTGCACCTCCCAAGTGAACCCTGAGCTGCCAGAGACCGGGGAAGTCTCGGCTCCACAGCACGGCCACGGGCTGAGGGGAAGGAAAAGGGTCCCGGGCAGAGCTTGGGAAGACGGGAAAGGTGCCCAGAAGGTTGGCTGGGAGGAAGCCAGCCCGGCCAGCAGGGCAGCTGGGCCCGAGGAGCAGGAGGCAGAACCAGGCACCCGCAGGGTGGATGCTCTATCAGCCTAGTTTCCAGTGACGGCCAGCCTGGTGTTGAGAGAGCCAGCGGCCGGGAGCGGTGCCCGCCTCCCCCACAGGAAGTTCCTGTCTGCGCCCACCCAGGGGCTTGTGCTGAGCAGCTTCTCAGCTGAAGGAAGTGGCTGAGGGCGATGGGTGTGGGGGCGTCAACAGCCTTGCAAAGGGAGAGGCGATCACGCACTGGCCCTCCCAGCAGGCCCCCGGGACTGCTGATGTGTCTCCTACACTGGCCGCTGCGTGAGCTGAAGAGCCAGGATGGCCTGTGCTTCAGGGATGTGCCTGGCTGGCAGGCCGGCACCCTCAGCAAGCCCCACAGCTGTCTTGCACGGGTGGAGGCTGCTCTCACAGCCCTTCCAGACAGGTTCGTGACCATGCGTGTCCTGGCCCACAGGCTTCTGGTTACAGAGGTGGCTCACAGCTAGGACTGTCCCCTGAATGACAACAGCTCCTGCTGGGCCCCAGGGGGCCTCCTGCCCGAGGGCTAAGCAGGGTGCATGCCCCCACACTGGGATACTCTTGCCATAAGAGATCTACCCTGGAGGAGGAAGCTGCTCTGGGGGGCTTGCGGAGGGGACGGAACCAGACCAACAACAAACTTCCGAAGAGAACCCGAAGAGCCTTGAAACTTTCTGTGGTCATTTGCATGCATGCCTTAGCAACACCAACAAGAAACAAAGTTAGAAGCAGAGAGAGAACAGCCAGAAAACAAAAGCCAGCAGGAAAAGTCGGGGAGAAAAATCTTTGAAAGGCAAAGGCTATGTGAAAAACTCTCGCAGTGAGACTAGGAAGGTTATCAAATTCTACCAAGAGAAGCGTGGGGGAGGGGAGTTTGTAGGAAAGATGCTCCACAATTCCATGTAGTTCTGGATTCTGTGTTACGGAAACCACATTTTAGGAAAAGACATATTAGAAAAGGGCAAATACCAATTTGTGCAGGCTAGGAAAGTGGAGGTGCCGTGGGCAGCCACAGCAGGGGGAAGGTGTCGACACCCAAAGCCTATGGGAGGCTTTTCTAAAACGAGGCCTAAGTCAAGCCTCAGCGCTCAGTAACAGATGAGAAGGTGCAGAACGCACCTTCAAACACCCGGTACTACCTGCTCCCAAGAAGGAAGTCCCACCAGGCGCGGTGGCTCACGCCTGTCATCCCAGCACTTTGGGAGGCCGAGGCGGGCAGGTCACCAGAGGTTAAGAGTTCAAGACCAGCCTGGCCAACATGGTGAAACCCTGTGTCTACTAAAAATACAACAATTAGCCAGGCATGGTGGCAGGTGCCTGTAATCCCAGCTACTCAGGAGGCTGCGGCAGAAGGATCACTTGAACGCAGGAGGTGGAGGTTGTGGTGAGCCAAGATGGCGCCACTGCACTCCAGCCTGGGTGACAAGGGCAAGACTCTGTCTCAAAAAGCCCGTTTAGAGGCTGCCCCACCAAAATGTCACAGCTAAGTGAGATGGAGGAGCAGGGGCAGAGCCTTTAGCAGCCTCACAAGAGAAATAGGTAGAGCTGTCCCAGCGTGGGCAGGCGCCTGTGCCGCCTGACACAGGTAATGAAGGCAGCTCTGCATCCTGACACTGGCCCAGCCACCTCCGTGGGTGACCAGCGCACACCCACCTAGCAGTCCCAGCTCCCTCTGTACCAGGAACCTCTGAAGTCAGCTGCCTTTGCTTGCAAAATGTTCTAGAGCCTCCTACCAGCCTGGGTGCACCCCCCTCCACTCCACCACCTCAGCAGCTTGGATGACTGCGGGGAAGCCCTCCTGCTCTCTCTCTACCCTGCCACTGCTAATTGTGCTCAAGAGCTGTATTATTCAGCACTTAGGAGAGAGCAGACACTCTGATCTCGGCTTCCTCCCAACGGGGCTGGCAGTTTCAGAATACTTGAACACAGCTCCCCACCAGGAGAGCCACGTCCTCGAGTTTCTGTTCCTGAAACACCCTGGAGGAGCCGGCTGTGAGCCCTGGTGCAGCTGGAAACCCCAGCAAGGTGGTCAGGGTCTGCTCCTCTGTGGACAAGCCTGCCTGGCTACTCAGTGATCGGTGTGACCCAAGTTCTCCTTCAAACAAAACATAAGAACATCAGACTCCAAACAAGCCCCTCTAAACTTTAGGGAACTCCTTTCCTCTGTAGTCAAAACAGGCAGACAGCGGGTCCGAACAAGAGTTGGTAGCAAAAGCCACAAGTCATTTATTTACAGCTGCCCATTCCAGCCCCACAAGCCCAAATCCACCACCACTAGCGGAGCGGTGGTACCTGCTGCCCTCTGAGTACCCGAGCGCCCGCCGCAGCCCCCGGGGACCCCGGGGTTGGGCAGGGCCGCAGGTCGCCCCGTGAACCGAAGAAGCAGTCGGACCCGGCGCCTGCGGCTGGCGCGAAGGAGGTTGGGCGGAGGGTGAATGCGCCGTGAAGGGCAGCGGCAGCGCCGCACAGGGGAACCCGGACCCCACGCGCCCCGAGGCCCCGCGCGCCCAGTTCGGGGCTGCACCGCGACGGCCGCCGGCCTCGTGACCCCTCCCGCGGCGGGGCACGGCCCCCTCCCCGCGGCCCCCGGGCGGGCGCGCTCACGTGTGGCCGCAGCTGCCGATGGCCACGGGCCGGTGATAGACCTCCAGGCAGATGGGGCAGGTGTACTGCGCCTCCAGGCCGCTGTCGCCGCCCGCCGGCCCGGCCGGTGGCTGCCGCTGCTGAGCCGAGGCCACCAGGCTGCGGAACATCGCCATCCCGGGGCCAGGCCCGCGCCGCCCGCCTCCCGCTGTCCTGGCCCGGCCCGGCCCGCTCGTCACGGTCGCTACTGCGCCGCGCTGACGTCATCGGAGGGCGCCGCCCCCAGCCGCGCTTCGCGGCCGTCACGGCGCCGCGCTGGCGTCATCAGGGCGCGCCCTCGCGCTGTTGCCACCGCAGTCTGCGACGGGATTCGGCGTGTCCATGTGTCAGGTGGGCGAGGACTACGGGGAGCCGGCGCCTGGGGAGCCCTCCCCGGCGCCACGGCCTAGGTAAGAGCTGGCAGCCGGACCCGCCAGGCCGCCCCTCGCCTTCCCGCCGCACTCCTGCTCCGAAGGGTCCCGGCTGGGCTTTGCCGTTGCTTCGGGAAGCCCCGCGTGGAGGGCGGGACCTGGCTCCCTAGCACTTGGGGAATGCCTGTCAAGCGGTGAGGAGCACCTAGAAGGGGGCTTACTCCTCTGGTTCGCACCCCTCATCCTGACAGCCACGGGGGGCGGCTCTGCCGCTGACAGTGCTGTCCTTATTCGGAGAGAACTGGTTCCGTGAAGCTGTGGCTCCTCCCCGTGTCAGACTTGGGAGACTGAAAAGCGGTCTTTATGTGCCCCCTGAGCCGGCTTTTCTAGGCTAAACATCCCCTTAGAGCCTTTGTTTTCCTTGAAGTTTGGACAAAACACAAGCGTGGGTTTTTGTGTGTTCCGAGGTGCCTTCCTCTGACCCAGCTCAGGGTGAGAAACAGGAGCTGTCTCCCCAAAGCCCACTAGGAGTGGGGGAGATGTGATCTGTGTTCCTCTCTTCTCCCCTCTCCCATCTCCAAAGCCGTGAGCAGAAGTGTGTGAAGTGCAAGGAAGCCCAACCCGTTGTGGTGATACGAGCCGGAGATGCCTTCTGCAGGTGAGGTCTGGAGGTGGCTGAGACCCTGGGAAACGTGGCCTCGCTGAACAGACAGGATAGCCCCAACTTGTGAGGCTTTATTTCTTCCTTTTAAAAACATTTACTTTATGCCTGCTTCTGATGTGGCTCCCTGTGCCCTTGGTGTTGAAGTGGAGGCGAAAGCGTTGGTTTACTGCTTGGGAAACAATTTCCCATGATCTAGCCACAGATCCGCTGATGAGGTTTCTGATGGAGCTTATGGGGACGGTTGGAAGTGGGGCTGTGATGTCTAGATTGGAATCAGGTGTAGGAGGAGTGGGCATTTGGGGGCAGCTGGAGTACATCTAGGGGCGGATGGTCTGGGTGAAAGTTTTTCATCTGATGTGAGATGCTTGTTTCACCTGTGGTGGGACAGAGGCTTGGAAGACCTCCAGCTTCCCCCCAGGCGCTTGTTGTGTCTTTCTTGGCTTGTAGCCATTGTATTGTTCGGTTGTTTCCACTAGACTCATAGCTCCCTGAAGGGAGGACCAGGTCTCTCTCCATTTAGCCCTCTTAATTCCCTGGTTTTGTGTGTGTGTTTGTTTGTTTGTTTGAGATGGAGGCTCGCTCTGTCGCCCAGGCTGGAGTGCAGTGGTGCGATCTCAGCTCACTGCAACCTCTGCCTCCCGGATTCAAGTGATTCTCCTGCCTCAGCCTCCCGAGTACCTGGGATGACAGATGCCTGCCACCATGCCCGGCTAATTGTTTTTGTATTTTTAGTAGAGACGGGTTTTCACCATGTTGGCCAGGCTGGTTTTGAACTCCTGACCTCAAGTGATCCGCCTGCCTCGGCCTCCCACAGTGCTGGCATTACAGGCGTGAGCCACCACACCTGGCCAAGGTAGGTACTTCTTTAACCACCCAGGAGCACCTGAAATTGCCAAGCACACCAGGCTGCCGGGAGAATTCACTGAGGAGAGGCTGCTGTGGCTGCATGCTAGGCCCCTGTGGCCAGCAGGGCTACTGCTGAGGCCAGAGCTTTTGCTCTGCTGTGCTTGCTGGTCCTAAGGAACAGTGGAGAGCCGGCACCCCAGGGGAAGGTCTTAGGAGTCTATGTCGAGCTGGGCTCCCCAGGGATCATTCAGATCAGCACGTGGGAGAAACCTTGGCCTTCCCTGACCCACAGGGGACGGTGCGGTTTCAGGAGCCCAGACGCAGCATGTCCCCATGGACCCACCATGCTTGAATCCCAGCTGGTGGTGTAGGGCGCGCAGGCTCTCCTGGCCCACAGTGAGGAGGTGAAGCCCAGCACCCGTGTCTCCTTGTGTGAGACTCCCCATGCCCAAAGCTCTGTCCTGGGGTCACTTCCCATGTTCCAGCCTTGACACTTGCCAGTTACCTGCAGTCCTTCGCCTGGCATCTTGCTGTTAAACACAGACTTGCTTTACTGTCTGTAAAGGAACCACAGGGGTATCATTTGGCCTCGTGGATGTGGTACCCATTCAACATGGGGAGGGACTGCTGTGGACGTCAGTGTGTCTGACAGGAAGGGACTGGGAGCCCCAGGTGCAGGTGACTCTTGCAGTGGCAGTGCCTGCTCTGTACCGGGTGCTGCTCTTCACCCTGCCTGCCAGGATTGCAGGGAGCTTTAAAATGTCGATTCCAGGCTGGGCGCGGTGGCTCAAGCCTGTAATCCCAGCACTTTGGGAGGCCGAGACGGGCGGATCACAAGGTCAGGAGATCGAGACCATCCTGGCTAACACGGTGAAACCCCGTCTCTACCAAAAATACAAAAAACTAGCCGGGCGAGGTGGCGGGCGCCTGTAGTCCCAGCTACTCGGGAGGCTGAGGCAGGAGAATGGCGTGAACCCGGGAGGCGGAGCTTGCAGTGAGCTGAGATCCGGCCACTGCACTCCAGTCCGGGCGACAGAGCGAGACGCCGTCTCAAAAATAAATAAATAAAATAAAATAAAATAAAATGTCGATTCCTAGGCCTCACCCCTAGACGTTTTGACTTAATTGGTTTATGTGATTCTAATGTATAGCCAGGGCCAAGAACCTCTGACCTAGTGAGCCAGAGTCAGATGTTTGGAAAGTTTATTATGAACAAAGATTATAGCTGGGTGGCCGAGCGTGGTGGCTCGTGCCTGTAATCCCAGCACTTTGGGAGACCGAGGAGGGCGGATCACGAGGTCAGGTGATCGAGACCATCCTGGCTAACATGGTGAAACCCCGTCTCTACTAAATATACAAAAAATTAGCCGGGCAAGGTGGCAGGCGCCTGTAGTCCCAGCTATTCGGGAGGCTGAGGCAGGAGAATGGCGTGAACCTGGGCGGTGGAGCTTGCAGTGAGCTGAGATCGCGCCACTGCACTCCAGCCTGGGCGACAGAACAAGACTCCGTCTCAAAAAAAAAAAAAAAGATTACAGCTGGGCACAGTGGCTCATACCTGTAATCTCAGCACTTTGGGAGGCCCAGGCAGGAGGATCACTTAAGGCCAGGAGTTCGAGACCAGTCTGGGCAACATGATGAGACCTTGTCTCTACAAAAAATACAAAAATTAGCCAGGCATGGTGGCATGTCCCTGTAACCTGTAGTCCTATCTACCTGGGTGGCCGAGGCAGAAGGATCACATGAATACAGGAGTTTGAGGTTGCAGTGAGCTGTGACTGTGCCATTGCACTCCAGCCTGGGTGACAGATCAAGACCCTC
>NC_045450.1:73403340-73419568 GCF_002776525.5 Piliocolobus tephrosceles
AAAAAAAAAAAAAATGCAATTCCCAGGCCTGGAAGTTCTGATTCTGTGGGATTAGGGGAGGAGCCCAGGCCACTCTGTGAGTGAGCCTCTTAGCCATTCCTGGCCCAGTTGAGCCCAGCACACTAAAGATGCCAGCTCTGGGGCCCCAGGATACAGAGCCCTCGCCGTGGCCCGCTCCATTTCTGCGGTTCACCCCAAAGACCTGGTGGCTTTATGTGGTGGTCTTTTTTATGGGGTCTGGGTTAGCCTTGCCCTGTGCATGCCTAAGTCCGTCCACTCTACCAGCTGGGCCATTCTGAGCACCTGTAGGGAGGGGATGCCTGGGCTCTGGCCTCTCATTGGTTGGATGCAGCCTCCGTGGCTGTGCAGTTTGTACCTGTGGGGTTGTGGGAGGGACCAGTGAACCTCACGTACGCCGCCAGAGGGGCCCCAGCCCCGCCCCTTTCACCAGTCTTGGGGCAGAGCCTGGGTGCGAAGATGCTGCTTTGGAAGATGGAAATCGGTGAGGGACGTCGTCACCTGGCAGCGCCTCAGGACGCCGCCACCGTGCAGGTAGCATGCAGCCCCTCATCTCAGGTCTGTGTTTCAGGGACTGTTTCAAGGCCTTCTACGTCCACAAGTTCAGAGCCATGCTGGGCAAGAACCGGCTCATCTTTCCAGGCGAGAAGGTAGTGTCTGGGCCCCGGGGGTCTGACTGAGCAGCCCCTCGAGGTCCCCACTTGTCCCTCCCACAGGTAGCCTGGCCTGCTGCAGCCCGCCAGCTCCTCCCTGGCCTTTGAGGGCAGACTCGATGTCCTGGATGTCCGTGAGGTGGGGTGTCTGCCCGTGTTGGAGGTGCGGTGCCCTGAGTGATGTTTTTTCTTCCCTAGGTCCTCTTGGCGTGGTCTGGGGGACCTTCGTCCAGTTCCATGGTCTGGCAGGTCCTTGAGGTGCGTGTTCACCACCTCCTGGGCCTGGGCTGCTGGGCTGAGCTTCGGGCTGGGGCCCTCCCTTCTCAGCCTGCTGAGGGGCTCTTGGTTGGGCCCTGCGGCCTGGACACCTGGAAGGTTCTCAGATGTGTTTACAGCAGGTGCACAAATCAGAAGCTGTGTCCAGAGTGCATTTGTGCAGCCCACTTGACTTTTTTTTTTTTTGAGGCAGTGTCTCGCTCTGTCGCCCAGGCTGGAGTGCAGTGGCACAATTTCGGCTCACTGCAAGCTCTGCCTCCCGGGTTTACGCCATTCTCCTGCCTCAGCCTCCCAAGTAGCTGGGACTACAGGCGCCTGCGACAACGCCCGGCTAATTTTTTGTATTTTTAGTAGAGACGGGGTTTCACCGCGTTAGCCAGGATGGTCTCGATCTCCTGACCTCATGATCTCGGCCTCCCAAAGTGCTGGGATTACAGGCGTGAGCCACCACGCCCGGCCTAGCCCCCTTGACTTCTATCCATTTGCTCAACCGGCATAGAAACGCAGTCAGTGGAAAGCAGCATCTTGGCTCAGCCTTGTGTGACCAGAGGGAAGATCAGGAAGGGAGTTGGGGGGTTGCCAGGAGAAGCAAAGGGAGCAGCATTTGAGGTGGAGGGGACGGCACGTGCAGGGAGGCAGAGGTGTGCTCAGGCTGCACACAGGGCTCAGCTGGGGGGGGTGGGGCTGTGCGTGTGGCGCGTCAAGGGGCAGCTCGGGCAGCTCAGGAAGTCCGGGGCGGGGCGGGCTTCTCAGGAGGGCACAGGAGTGGGATGTGCTTGGTTTCTCCGCACTCCCAGTGAGAGGTGCAGACCGGAGGAGGCTGTTTCTGTGGGGCGGGTGGCTCTGCTGGGGTGAGAGGTGGATGTTGGTCTGAGGATGGGCGCACTGCACGGCGCTGGTAAAATCAGTTTTCTGTTTTCTGAGGTCCGCTGAACCTGCCAGGAGGGTGTTAGAAGGGAACTGGCCCAGCCCTCTGTGTAACAGTGCTGCTGCCCTTCCTGTGCCCGGCGGCGCCCCTGCCTCTCACAGGCTGTTGCTTTCTGCTCGTGAGAGCGAGTGCTTCCTTAGTGGTCAGAAGTGTGTGTGATGGACTCAGTGGCCCTGTAACCCCAGCCCCCTCTCCTGGGGTGTTGTTGGGACATCCAGGACCAGCTGGTGGGGGGCGTGTTTTACCAGGGGGGTGAAGACCCCCAGGCTACTCTTTAAAACAAGTCGAGTGTACAGCCTTTGCCTGTTAGACCTGCCTGGCACCTGAGTCTGAATGGCTCATGTCCACTAAACGCAATGGCAGGGGAAGGCCACTTCACCTTCCAGGACGGCGTTAAATCCAGATGAAGAGTGTTCTGAGCTGGAAAAGTGTTCTGTGGCTTATGGCTGGGGGCTGAGTCCCTGCCGCTTCTTCCCTCCAGGGCCTGAGCCAAGATTCTGCCAAAAGACTGCGCTTTGTGCCTGGGGTCATCTTTGTTGACGGTATGTGGGGCCATTGCTTCTGCTAATCCCTGGCCGCTTGGGGTATGCCTTGCGGACGCTCCCTCTGGTGTGGACCCTCCCTGTGGTAGGACGTGTCGAGCTGCTGGTGCGGCCCCTGCACTGAGGCCCTGGTGGGTAAATTTCCCTGAAGTAGGCAGTAGATGTGTCCATCGTTAGGTGACACCACTGTTCCTGGAGTCTGAGAGCATCTTTAGAAAGTTGGGGGGTGGGAGCAGGAGCGGCGGCTGCCCAGTGCCTCTCGTGGAGTCTGGGGACAGAGAACGGGAGTTAAGTGCTGTTGGTGAGGGGGGTCCAGGGGCCGACTCCCGACCTTGCTCCTGCAGAATGAGCTCCTGGGTGTTCCCTGTAGCACTGAGGTCAGCCACAAGGGAGAACCCCCTGCCCAAAGGAAGATGGCCGACACCCCACAACTGCCAGGAAGCACTGCCAGGCAGAACAAGGCCTTTAGGGGTTTCCGCAGGGGGAGGTGGCCCCGTGCCCTGCCCTGCCTGGCTCTGTGAGCCCTGACTCTTTCTGCCTGCGTTTTTCAGAGGGAGCAGCCTTTGGCAAGAGTCTAGAGGAGAGATCAAAGACCCTGGCCGAAGTGAAACCCATTCTGCAAGCAACTGGGTTACCATGGCATGTGGTGGCCTTAGAGGAGGTGGGAGGGCTATCCCTGGAAAAGGGTCTTGGAGGTGACCTCTGGGGGGCACCTGCCCATGTCCTGGGCCTCCCTGCCCTCTCCCTTGTCCCAGAAGGTGGGGCTGTCGCTGGGGGGTGGGGGCACCTGCCCGTGTCCCAGCCTCATTGCCCTCTCCCGCATCCTGGAAGGTGGGGCTGTCTGGGGGGGGGCACCTGCCCTTGTCCCTGGCCTCCCTGCCCTCTCCTTTATCCCAGAAGGTGGGGCTGTTGGTGGGGGGTGGGGGGCACCTGCCCGTGTCCCAGCCTCACTGCCCTCTCCTGTATCCTGGAAGGTGGGGCTGTCTGTGGGGTCACCTGCCCATGTCCCCAGCCTCACTGCCCTCTCCCACATCCTGGAAGGTGTTCAGCCTGCCCCCGTCGGTGCTTCGGTGCTCTGCCCAGGAGCCGGCGGGATCCGAGGGGGCCTACAAGGCGGCTGTGGACAGCTTCCTCCAGCAGCAGCATGTACTGGGGGCCGGGGGTGGTCCTGGCCCGACTCAAGGGAAGGAACAGCCACCCCAGCCCCGACCGGACCCCCAGAGCCTGGCAGGACCTCCTGCCGCTGCCCAGACCGGGGCTCTTTCCCAGCTGTTCTGCTCGGTGAGGACACTGACGGCCAAGGAGGAGCTTCTGCAGACACTGCGGTGAGGCCCTGAGAGCCCCCCTTCCCTGGACCCTGACCCCACAGACCCCTGAGAGTCCCCCTTCCCTGGGCCCTATACCCCCTAGGCCCCTAAGAGTACCTCTTCCCCGGGTCCTGACCCCCCCAGATCCCTGAGAGCCCCCCTTCCCCGGGTCCTGGCTCCCTAGACCCCTGAGAGTCCCCCTTCCCTGGGCCCTATACCCCCTCCCAGGCCCCTAAGAGCACCCCTTTCCTGGGTCTTGAGCCACCCCAGGCCCCTGAGAGCCCCCCTTTCCCCAACTCCTGGCCCCCCAGGCCCCTGAAATGCTCTGTGCTTTAGGACCCACCTGATCCTGCACATGGCCCGAGCCCACGGCTACTCTAAGGTCATGACTGGGGACAGCTGCACACGCTTGGCCATCAAGCTCATGACCAACCTGGCGCTGGGTCGAGGGGCCTTCCTGGCCTGGGACACGGTAGGCAGGGAGCTGGGTGTTCAGGAGGCCCATCCCCACCTTCACTGGCGAGGAGCCTCTCGTGTATCTGTCCTGCGGCCTCTCGGATGGTTGTGGGATGGAGGTCTGTGACCTCCCCCACCTGGCAGGGGAGGAGGGGCGAGCACATTCGGGCCTTGACCTCGACCACACAGCCCCCGCCTCCCCCAGGGCTTCTCGGATGAGCGGCACGGGGACGTGGTGGTGGTGCGGCCCATGCGAGACCACACCCTGAAGGAGGTCGCTTTCTACAATCGCCTGTTCTCCGTCCCTTCTGTTTTCACACCAGCCGTCGACACCAAGGTGGGCCATGTGAATGGAGCAGCCTCTCACCACTGACACCAGGGTGGGCCATGTGGGCTGGGCAGCCTCTCACAGGCTCGGGTCACCTTCAGTGACTCCTGTCGGGTCACCAGCACACCTTCAGTGACTCCTGCTGTACCCCCAGCAGTGCTGCATCCTCTCACCCGCCCTGGGCCCTGAGGGTGTGGGGTTGACGGGAGGACCCCACAGTGGGTGCACTGCTGAAGCCGGTTCTCTGGCTGCCGTGAGCCGTTGCAGCAAAGCCAGATCCATGTGGGCCAGCAGTGTGGAACCCACGGCACCTGCCCTGGGGACTCTCTGCCCCAGCCTGGGGCTGGCCTCTGGGCTTTCCCATAGCCCCCACTCTGATTGTCTCTAGGCCCCTGAAAAGGCCAGCATCCACCGGCTGATGGAGGCCTTCATCCTCAGGCTGCAGACCCAGTTCCCCTCCACTGTCAGCACTGTGTACAGGTGTGTGCGGGTGCTGAGCTCACCGCTCGTGCTCAGGCCAGGGCTTAGGGTGGAGCCGCAGCCCATGCGATTCACCTGCTCCTCCCACACCCTGGCCACAGGACAAGTGAGAAGCTCGTGAAGGCTCCCAGGGACGGCCCTGCTGCCGGCGACTCCAGCCCCTGCTGCCTCCTCTGCATGTGTGCCCTGGATGTCGATGCCGCTGGTCTGTGTATCATGCTCTTGGGGTGATGGGGGAGGGAGCTAGGGAGTGGGCGTGGGGGCTCACCAGCCCCAGGCTCCCTCAGCCTCTTTCTACTTGCAGATAGTGCCACGGCTTTTGGGGCTCAGACCTCCTCACGTCTCTCCCAGATGCAGTCATCCACCCCCCTGACTGAGACGCAGACACCCTCAGGGCCCTGCTGTTCTTCAGGGGTGGGCCGGGTCCTGGGCTGTGGCCAGGGGGCCTGCAGGAGGTGAGTCTCTATCCCTGCACCCATAGCTGCATAGGGGGAAGGGGACCTGCCCTTATGCCACACTGTACAGCACTGAGGTGCCAAGGTGGGCACACAGCCAGCTCTGCTCCCGCAGGGAGGACCCCCAAGCCTGCATCGAGGAGCAGCTGTGCTACAGCTGCCGCGTGAACATGAAGGATTTGGTGAGTGCGTGCCCCCCTGCCCTGGGCCAGGCTTGGGGACGTGGGAAGGCCGTCCCCTCATGGGTGGCTCGAGGGGGTGCTGGCGGGTTTCGTGGCCCCTCGACACCGGCCTCTGTTGCAGCCCTCCCTGGACCCCCTGCCACCGTACATCCTGGCCGAGGCCCAGCTCCGCACACAGAGGTACTGGGGCCCCTACCGCAGTGGCACATGGGGCAGGGGCCTCGGGGCTGGTGCCCACTGCAGCTTTCTCTCTAGGGCCTGGGTCTTGCAGGAGATCCGGGACTGTCTGATTGAGGACAGTGACGATGAGGCAGGCCAGAGCTGAGCCTGAGGAGGTGCTTGACGAGACAGCAGGCGGTGGCCGCCTGGTGCAGGGCCCACCACACTGGAGCTGGAAGGCAAGGACGGGGGAGTGGCCTCTGATTGTCCATTTGTATAAATAAAACGTTTTTAATTAAAAAACTCTACAGTACACGTGGGGGTGGTGGCAGCGCCACGCAGGCCGTGGGGATGCAGTGTCCTCCTCTGACAGCAGCATCAGGGCTCAGGCAGGCCGGGAGGATGCATCACAGCTGGTGGCCTTGGATGGGGCAGCGGCTCCCCCGGCCTGAGGAGTGCCTCCCCCGTGGCCACGCTGCCCAGCAGGCCGGCTCCTTGCCTCTCGGGCGCCAGCAGCAGCTCCTACTCCTTCTCACGAGTCCACTTGATCATGGTCTCCGGGGAGCGGTAGAGGAAGATGAGCTTGGCGTACAACTCCTCCTCCAGCTCCAGCTCCCGCGTCTCCCGCACCAGGAAGATGTCTTGGCAGAGCTTGAGGATGCGGTCCACGCAGGGCAGCTCCTCGAACATAATGGAATGGGAGATCTCGCTGAAGAATCCACGCACGAACTTGCCGATGACCAGCACGATGGAGACATAGAGCCCCATGATCCTGCGGGGGAAGCTGGTGAGTCCTGGGGCCGCCCGGAGCCCCCTGAGCTGCGGGGTGCCCCCCAGCCACTCACTCACCCGTAGCCAGCCAGGAAGCCGAGGCTCGGTGGGCTGACCTTGTCGCTGAAGATGACCATGGGCAGCAGGTTGCAGTCGGTCCGGCACTCCTGCAGCTCAATGACCCACCACTCAAGGAAGCCGGTGGCCCCCGCACCCTGCTCCCTCCGCAGCTGGATGCGCACACCGAGGTAGTCGGCCTCCTCGTCTGGGGCGGAGCGAGGAGACGGCTGGGGCCGCAGCCACCCCTCTCTGGCCTCCCCCAGTCCCGGCGCCCATCACCCCGCTCTGGCCTCCCCCAGCCCCGGCGCCCGCACTCACTGGGCTGCAGCTGCTTCACAGGGTTGGCTTCGGGCCCGTTGGGGGCACGGATGTACTTGGGGAAGAGATTGGGGACGACCCTGCAGGGAGGTGCTGGCAGGTCAGGCCTGGCTCAGCCAACCGGGCCCAGCCCTCCTGCCCACTGCCCAGGCCCTTCACTCACACAGACTGGTCCGAGGTGCCCTCGAGCAGGCTGGCCAGCTGCCGCCGTGCAGTGCTGTTGGGGGCCAGGGCCAGCATGTGCTTCTCGTTGGCGTACTCCACGGTGCCTCCCTTGGCCAGGTCCCTGGGGGCGGGAACACAGCGTGACCCACTGTGGTGGGGCCACTCCCCCAGGCCCTGCCCCAAGTCCAGGCGGCACCTCTGGAAGTTCCAGGTGAAGCGCAGGGTGATGTCAGCTGTGCCGTTGTAGAGCTCCCGCTTCATCTGGGCGCGGCTGGGTGGGCTGATGCGCCACAGCGCCCCAGAGCTGCCCTCAATCTGCGCCGTGACGATATCCTCAGGGCTGTACTGGCTGATGAACTGCATGGCCAGCTGGGTACAGGTGACACCCTCAGTGACTGTGGCCACATCCCCCGCCCCCCACCAGGCTGTCACAGGGCAGAGGCCACTTACCGGGTGGGGGTCAAACTGCCGGGACAGCTCCTCGTAGGCCTGGGCCGTGAAGGGGATGATGGATGGCTGCTGGGCGCTCATGGTGAACAGCGGCTAGGGGCAGGTACGGGGACACGGGGCCATGAAGATGAGTGTGGAGGAGCCGCTGGGGGTGGCACGCCGCCCTGGCCAGAACCCCCCGGGGATGGGAATGGACAGGGGGGCCCACACATGCTCACCTCGTAGCCGCCCAGCTTGAGGGTGACGGTGACATCGATGGGCTGGTTGACGACCCCAACCACGGAACGCACCAGCGACATGAAGAGTAGTGGGAACCAGATGATGGCGATGAGGAAGAGGATGATGAGGCCACCCATGCCATACTTGACGATCTTCTTCTTCTTCTGCCCTTTGGGCTGCGGGTATTTCTGGAGGGGAACAACACAGGTCATAAGCTGAGCTCTGCCCTTCCTGCAGGTCCCATGACTGCACTCTCCAGCTCACCCAGCAGCCCACAAAAGCCCCAGCCTGACCTCGGCATGGCACAGCTGTAGTAATGGCGGGCAGACGCAGGACAGTGGAGTAGAACTAAGAGTTCAGTTGGAACCCAGGGGCCAATGATCTTAGACAAGGGAGCTGTGACCGTTCAGTGGGAATGGACAATCTTTTCAACACAGTGCAGGCACTGCCCCAGGCAGGAGAATGAAACGCAACTCCTGCCTCATACCATGTGCCAAAATTTACCTCAAAGTGGATCAAAGAGCTAAACGTCAGAGCTAAAACTATAGAACTTTTAGAAGAAAACAGGCAAATCTTCATGAACCTGGATTTGGCAAAGGAAACAAAGTAAACCAGATATTACCAAAATAAATACTCTGTGTTTCCAAAGACGCCATCAAGAAAATTTAAGAGACAATCCATAGAACTGAATAAATTTCCTGCAGATTATATCTGATAAGGGTCTAGCAACCAGAGAATATAGAGAATTCTTCCAACTCAGTCATTTCTAGGCAATGTATCTACAGAAAAAAATAAACACCCAACTGCTGGGCGCAGCAGCTCACACCTGTCATCCCAGCACTTTGAGGTCAGGAGTTCGAGACCAACCTGGCCAAAATAACAAAAACTAGCCAGGTGTCGTGCACACCTGTAGTCCCAGCTACTCGGGAGGCTAAGGTGGGAGATTCGCTTGAACCTGGGAGGCAGAGGCTTCAGTGAGCCAAGATCATGCCACTTCACTTCAGCCTGGGCAACAGAGCGAGATCCTGTCTCAAAAGCCCTGGAGAAAGGATTTGAATAGACATTTCCCCAGAGAAGATACACGAATGGCCCAGCACATGAAAAGAAGCTCAACATAGGTCAACAGGGAACTGAAAAAAGCCCATAGCAAGCCACCTGTTCAGTAGGAATGGCCAGAACAAAAAAGACATAGGTTGTTGAGGATGTGGAGAAACTGGAACCTCGTGTTGCTGGTGGGCACCGAAGATGGTGGAGCTGCTGTGGAAAACCAGCAGCTCCTCACGATGGAAACCACCACCAGCCCTTCTAGCCCTGGCATGCAGCCACAGAACCGGGGGCACAGGCACACAGATGTGTACCCTGGCGTGCCTGGCAGCATCATGGGCATCAGTCCAACAGGTGAACATGTTGTGGTCCATCCATGCCACGGAATATCATTTGCCCATAAAAAGGAAGGCCGTACTGCCACGTGGGTGGACCTTGAAGACACCATGCTGAGTGAGGAAAGCTGGTCACGAAAGGACAAATTCTATCTGAGCCTGTTTTCATGGACTATCTCCTGTAGGCAAATCCATAGAACCAGGACCTAGACAGGGGGTTACTGGGGCCAGGGGAGGGGGAAACGGAGTGACAGCCAATGGGCACTGGGTTTTTTCTTGTTACTTTTTTAGAGATGGTCTCACTCTGTTGCCCAAGCTGGAGTGCAGTGGTGTGAGCTGGCTTAATGCAGCCTTGACCTCCTGGCCTCAAGTCAGCCTCCCACCTCAGCCTCCAGAGTAGCTGGGAGCACACGTGTGCACCATCACGCCCAGCTAATGTTTGTTTTCTTGTAGAAGAGATCCTGCTATGTTGCCCAGGCTGGTCTTAAACTGCTGGCCTCAACTGATCCTATCCCTCCTTTGGCTTCCCAAAGCGCTGGGACCATAGGCGTGAGCTGCCATTGCCGGCTAATTTTTTTTATTTTTACATTTGCTGTGGTGGGGTCCCACTGTGTGGCCCAGGCGGATCTTGAACTCCTGGCCTCCTCAATCTCTTAAAGTGTTGGGATGACAGGTGTGAGCCACTGTGTCCGGCCCAGGGCTTGTTTCTCAAGTGGTGAAAATGCTCTAAAATTGATGATAGTGGCAGATGCTCAACTGTAAATCTTCTAAAAACACCTGCATTGTACTATTTAAATGGGTGAGTGGTCTGATGCATGAATTCTCTCTCAGCAAAGCCGTTAAACAAGAACTCAGGGAACAGTGTCCATCCAGTCCTCCCTGCACCAGGCCCTGCTCTGCTGCCAGCCTGCCTGGAACAGGACCAAGTCTGCTACCCACTTCTGCCCCTGGCACTCGCAGCTGTCAAGATCACTGGCCTCGTGATCAGCCAGTGGGTGGGCTCACCTCATGTCCCCATGGGCTGCAAGCCCTGGGAGGGCCACCAGCACCATGGGTTCTTGTGGCAGCAGTGCCTCTGTCTTAGGGAGAGGGCACATCCCTTGTCCAGGCCCCCGCCCTGGGCCCAGGCACCTTTTCTGTCTCTCGGCTGCATTTGATGATGAAGATGTTGGCATAGATGTCCTCCACGCACATCCAGCTGGACAGGGACAGCGTGGTGTCCGTCCACACCCAGTCCATCACTGCCCGCAGCTCCACCAGGAACGGCACCAGCCGGAACCTGCCCACAGCCAGGGTTCCCATCAGGTGGGCTCCCTCCTGCCCGGGCCGTGACCCCCACCCCGGCGGACCTGCACTCACGCTCACCCCTGGAAAAGGAAGAGGTTGAGGTGATTGTACTTCTTGGTGAGGAAGTTGCCAAGGATGCGGGTGGGGTAGCCGCAGCGGATCTGGTAGGCAGACAGGGCGAAGTAGATGCATTTCACAAAGTACCACAGCTGGGCCACCGCGTTCTGGCTGAACATCCTGGGGTGGGATGGCCAGGTCAAGGACCCCATCAGAAACGGAGCCCTGCAGGGCCCTGCCCCCAGACACCGAGCACCCCTGCGTGTGGGCCCACCTCTCGGTGACGGCAGGCAGGATGAAGAACATCCACAGGTGGATGGCCAGCACCAGCGCCACCTGGAAGGCCAGCTTGCCCAGCACGGTCTTGCGCAGGTAGAGGGCACGGTCGACCACCATGGTACTGAACTGGATCAGCAGCATGACCAGGAAGGCCTCGGGTACCTGGTCGTCTGATAGGGAGGACGTGATGTCCGTGGCCGCCGAGTGTTTCTGTGGCCGGAAGAGCACGGGTCAGGGGGAGCCAGGCCCTGGGGATGTGGGTGGCTGCTGAGCTCTGCGTCCACTGGGGTGTCTGGCTTACCCCAAAGGCCCAGAAGCCAAAAATGATGATGATGAAGTCGACGACGTCGGCCAGGAACATGAGAGCATAGACGTCGGTGGCTGCGCGGTACTTGGTGTGCAGGATGTCATGGAAGAAGCGCCGTAGCGGCCGGTATGTGCCCTGGGCCCTGTGGAAGGGGATGTTCAGCCTGGTGCCAGTGCCAGTACCCGCCTCCCCCCCCCCACTGCCCAGCTGCCCCCGGCCACCACCACTCACAGGGACAGGCAGAAGCCCTGCAGCCGCCGCCCAGCCGCCCTCACTCTTCTTCCAGTGCGGCTTGGCCTCTTCTCTCTCCCCACGGGGGCCTCTTTCTCTTCCTTCCCCTCTTCTTCCTCCCTGTCCTCAGCTTCTGTAGGGGAAAAGCTGACTTCTGCCTGGGGCCCCTGGGGACTGGGTCTGGCTCCTGACCACCCTAAGAGGCTGGCATTCACCCCATCTGACAGACAAGCAGACTGAACACAGGAAGCGCCTAGTGTCACTGGCAAGGAGACAGCTGGGGCCGTGTCCTCTGTCTGGGGCAACCGTGAGGGACCAGCCCAGGCCAACAGTCACCCTGCATGTCGGGGGCAGAGCCAGGAGCTGTGGCTCGGAAGCGCCTTCCTGGGATCCAGGTGGGCCCTGCACTGGGCTTGGCTGTCTCATCTGAAAAGGACCCTCACTGCAGTAGCCCCACTCAGAG
Source organism: Piliocolobus tephrosceles (assembly GCF_002776525.5). Lineage (NCBI taxonomy): Eukaryota > Metazoa > Chordata > Mammalia > Primates > Cercopithecidae > Piliocolobus > Piliocolobus tephrosceles. Next base: position 73,415,111 of record NC_045450.1, read on the forward strand.
AACTGGGTAGGCAGGAGGTTGTGGGACAGGGCGCTTATACCGATGGCTGCTGGTCCTCTCCGTGCTGGGCCCTCCTTCCTCCTCCTCCTGAAACGTAGACTGAAGCGCCTCGTGTCACGGGGCCTGAGCTCCGCTTGGGGTTCTGGGGTCCCATCCGTCGGTAGGACCCTCGCTTCCACCTGAACATGGTCCTCGGTGGTGGCCTCGGGCACTCCTGGCTCCTCCTGGAGCCCTGTGCCTGCCTTGGCCTGGGGTTCCAGCAGGGCCCCTGGCCCCTCCTCAGCCCCCTGCTCCTTCCTGCCGCTCTGGTCATGCTCCTTGGATGGCGAGTCCTCCTCGTGGTCCCAGAGGCCGTAGGACTGTGGGGCGGGAGGCTGTGGTGAGGGGGCCTTGCCTCCCGGCAGAGGGTGCACGTGCCCAGAGGGCCTGCCCAGCCCCGCACTGGCAGGGCTCGCACTCACCAGCAGCTGGGAGCGGTGGAAAAAGAGGGCCATGAGCTGCACCAGGTCGTACTTGATGTAGCCGTCAGTCTTCTCCAGGCCCAGGATGCGGGGCGGGAAGTAGGGCTTGTTCTCGTAGCGCCGCAGCACCACGTGGCTGTTCCAGGGGAAGAATCCAAACTGGAACAGGTACTTGACGACCACTGAGACCTGCGGGGGAGGGGGCTCAGCACGGGAGGGGCTCCGCGCAGCGGGCCAGGCGCCCCCTCCCCCGCGGCCTCGGCCCACCTCGGTGAAGACGATGGCCGTCATCCAGAAGCGCTTGCTGGGCCGCGGGATGGACAGCATGGCCCACAGGAAGACGAGCACGGGCAGCACCAGCGAGCCAGCAGAGGCCGTGACCATGTGGTTGAGGATGATGATGAAGTAGCAGAGCAGCTCGGAGTGGGCGGCCACGCACTGGTACACGGCCCGCAGCAGCCGCAGCGCCCGGCCCTGCCCCTCCGCAAACAGCTCTGCCTCCTCCAGCTCTGGGATGCGCAAGCGCCTGCAGGGAGACCCGCGAGTTTGGGGGAGCCGGGGACTGCCCGGAGGCACAACGGCCGGACCTGCTGCTGGTCACAGACTGGCTCCTGTCCCCGTTCGGCGGCTCCCCGAGGGCCATGGTTAGGCTGGAGTTGTGCGCGTCCCGCCCCCACCTGTCCAGCAGCAGCTCGCTGGCCGTGCGCATCCGTCCCTGGTGCAGAGAGGCGCCAGCCTCGCGTTCCCCGGGGTCGGTGACCGCCTCCTCACTGCCACTGCGCGTGTGGTAGCCGGTGCTCAGGGGGCTGCCCGTGTCGTCCGTCATGCTGCTGAGTGGCTCCTCCGCGCCCAGCCCACTGGGGAGGGAAGCCGGGTCACAGAGAATCCTGCTCTATGGCCTGACCCCAGGCTGCAGGGAGGGTCAGCGTGGAAAGTGCCCACCGTCCTTTGGTGGTCAAGGGAATGGCGAGGGTCGGGGATGGCTGGACACTGCCCACCCTCCAGGGGCAGCAGCTGCGGTTCAGGGGTCACCCCAGCACCTACCTGGACACTGTGCTTGGTGCGTCGGGGGCCTCGGTGGGGCCTGGCAGCGTGGCCTCGGCCTCGCTTGTGTACAGCTGATCCAATATGCCCCGGTGCACTTCGCCACCCTGCAGAGGGCACAGGAGGGAGCTCAGGGCTGCCTGGGATGTGTCCCAGCTCTGGTCCCCACACAGAGTTTCGTGTAGAGCGGGCATGGAACTAGGCTGCTAAGCAGGCAGGGGCGTGGTCAGGTGGAGCAGGGAAGAGCGTGGTGCGTGGGCGGGCTCACCTGCAGGAGCTCCTGCGTGAGGACGTAGCGCTCTGCCCGCAGCACGTCACTCATGGTGCTGTGGTGCCGGGTGAACTCCTGCAGCCAGCGCGTCAGCCCGTCCACCAGCGCCTGCCCCAGCACCCACAGGAACTGCGCCGTGCTCAGCACCCTCTGCACCATGTGGCTCCGGCCTGCGGGAGGGTGGAAGGGGGCGCTGGACGGGCAGCCTGTGGGGCCAAGAGAGACCTCCCACTCCCCAGCCCCAGGGCCCACGCACCTGCCACTGCCTCCTCGGGGCCCTCTGCCGGCTCCACCTCCTGGCTGGGGCCACCTCCTAGGCACAGGATGCTGGTCAGTGACTGGGAGTCCTGCAGCTTCCCCTCAGAGTTGCCACGACCCCCAGCTCACCTGTGGGTAGCTGTCCTGCCTGCTCCTGCCTTGCCTGCTCCTGTTCCTGCTGCTGCCGCCTCAGCACCGTCTGGGCGTTGGTCACCCACGCCTGGTACGCCATCTGTGGGCCAGCCCCCTGGGTTAGGACCCGGCCTTCCAAGCCGTCGGACGCAGGAGGGAAGAGGAGGAATAGCTGGAGTTGGGCAAGCCTGGCTCCAGATCCTGATCCCTGCTCTGTGTCTACCAGGGGCCTCCGCGTCCCTGAGCCCCTCCCAGATGCGGACCTTGAGGGGCTGTGGGTGAGGACCCCCATGCATGCAGCCCACCCAACTCCTGGTCTAGAACCGAGAGCCAGGGGCCCAAAGACAGACCCAGACAGCCAGGCGGCCAGCACAAAGGTGTCGGTCAGGCCACGGGCAGCCACCAGAACCTGGGTGTTCAGAGCCAAGACTGGGGCAGCAGGCTACACATGACCCATGTCCCTATAGCTGGTTTCCCACGGGACTTGGATGGGGCTGGGTGAGCTCACTGGAGGTGGAGGAGCTGGGCTTCCAGGCCTTGGGGGCATCTGGCGCCCCCCATGCTGCCCTGGCCGAGGGCCACAAGCTCGGTGGTTGCAGTGGGGCAGTCAGGGCTCTCCCCCCTCACCTGGAAGGCACTCTGGGCCGATGGCCTAGGGTCTTCAGGGGTAGCCTCCTCCTCTTCCTCGCTGTCAGACTCAAACAGGTAGTAGTCCCCGGAGTGGATGACTGTGGACAGGCAGTGCTGAGAGCCAGCCTTCCACGCAGGGAGACCCCCAGCCAGACCCTCTCCGCCTGCATGGGCCAAGGCCCAAGAGCCACCCTTCCCACGTGGAGCAGCCGGGAGCAGTGCAGGCACAGGACACAGGCCAGCGCGGTGAGACAAGACAGAGGCGGGCAGGGCAGCTGAGGAACAGAGCCAGTGCAGGCTGGGGTGCTCAGTGGGCTGACTGCAGAGGATGCGGGAAAACCCAGGAGAGTTAGAAAAACAGACCGGGCATGGTGGCTGACACCTGTCATCCCAGCACTGTGGGAGACTGAGGTGGGCGGATCACCTGAGGTCAGAGATTCGAGACCAGCCTGGCCAACGTGGTGAAACCCCATCTCTACTAAAAATACAAAAATTAGCCGGGCATGGTAGAGGGCGCCTGTAATCCCAGCTACTTGGGAGGCTGAGGCAGGAGAATCCTTTAAACCTGGGAGGCGGGGGTTGCAGTGAGCTGAGGTCACGCCATTGCATTGCAGCCTGGGCAACAGGGCAAGACTCCATTTCAAAAAAAAAACCACTGGTTTGGAGTGGGGCGCATGCTTGTAGTGTCAGCTACTTGGGAGCCTGAGGCAGGAGAATCACTTGAACCCGGGAGGTGGAGGTTGCAGTGAGCCGAGATCACACCATTGCACTCCAGCCTGGGTGACAGAGCGAGACTCCGTCTCAAAAAGAAACAGAAAACGTAGAACTATGCAGTGCTGCTGGGACCGACCAGGTGAAACTGCCGCTCAGCTCCTGTGACGTCGGAGTGAGCTCTGAGACGCCCAAGTTGGAAGGGCTGGGGCATCGCCCAGGGGTCTGCAGCCAGTGAGGCACCCCCCCAACCCAGGAGGCCTGAGCGCGTCCTGATGCTCAGGGCCTGGGGGTCAGGGGAAGGAGGGGAAGACAGCAGCCCAGGCAGAGCACAGGTGAGGGCACAGAGGGCCTGAGAGGGTGGCCACAGGCGGGCTAATTGGGGGTACCTGTGGCGTGGTCCAGCCAGGGCCGCCACCACTGCCTCCGTGGCGAGGAGGAGCCCCCTGGACTGTCGGGCCCTGTGGAGGGGTGGGGTGAGCGTGAGGGAGCAGTCAAGGCACCAGGAGGGGTCGGGGCTGTGAGTGTCTTGGGGACAAGATGGGTGGAGACAGACACAGAGACCCACAGTGATGGGGGCCATGTGAGGCCACGGGGCTCAGAGCCCATGTGCGTGGATGGACAGTCACAGGGCGGCCATGGGGCCTGCCGGACAGGGTGATCACGCGGACAGGACAGGTGGGCTGGGAGCCTTGTGGGACATCAGACTGGCACAGACAAGGCACATACCAGCAGGCAGACGTGCTGCACAGGGGGCTTTGGATGCTAGACTCCAGCTGCACTCACCTGGCTCCGGGCCTGGGTCCTTGGGGCCCAGGGTGTCCTGGGGGCGACCACGGTCTGCCCGGCCCTGCCTGTGCTTCTCCTGCTTGGCACGGATACGCTCCATCCTGCGGGGGGGGGGGGGGGGGGCCGGGGGGGGGCCGGGGGGGCGCGGGGGGGGCGGGGGGG
>NC_045450.1:73419668-73467724 GCF_002776525.5 Piliocolobus tephrosceles
AGAGGTACCTACTGTCTTTTCAGCTGGGCCAGGGACTTCTCCTCTGTCCTGCGGTGGAAGTCGATGCTCTTGAGGTTGGCAGCGTTGTAGAGGGCAAAGCCCCTGTCGGGAGGCAGGGATGGGGTGTGAGCACCAGGCACTCAGCCCCAGCAGCATAGGCAGCGCCGCTTCCCGCTCAGCCCGGGACGGCTCAGCCGGCTCCTCTCGGCCCATGCTGGGTGAGAGGCATCCACAGGGGAGGCATCATCTACTGCCCCCACCCTCTGTGCTGTCTGTGGTGAGGACAAGCCCTTCTGCCGTACAGATGCAGGGGTGTCTGGTGGCACCCACCCAGCTGGAGCTGCAGGGAAGCAGGCAGAGCTGGCCCCAAGCCCGAACCCCTCCCTGGGGGATTTGTGATACCACCCAGGGGCCCTCCCGCCAGTGGGACACGTAGCCCTTAGCAGGCAAGTCGGCCGGGGGTGAGACACCAGCTACCGTCGGAACTGCAGCCTGTGGTCTCTGACAGACCCAGCACTGGGGCAGGGTGTCATGGTGCCTGGGTCTGCTGTCCTTCGTGCTCTAGATGACACGCCCATGTCACAGAGGGGTGGAGCCTGTTCTCCACCGGCTGGGGCCTGAGACAGCGAGGTCCCTCCCATTGCCTCCTCCCAGCCCCAAGACGGGAGCTCTGGGCTGTGTCTGGGCCAGAGCTTGCCTGGAGGCCAGCAGGGCGGTGGCCTGGAGGTCGGCCCTGACGTGCAGGTAGTAATAGCTGAGGAAGACACGGCGCTGCAGCAGCAGGAAGAAGAAGCAGATGCTGTCCCAGATGATGCCGGCCTCCTCCACGGGCAGCAGGCAGTCCTGGTCTCTGCCCATCATCTCCTTGGCTGCAAGGCAGGCGCCAGCAAGGGTCAGGGTCAGGCCCAGGGGCAGGAGGCTTCCCCACACCCTCCCCAGCCGCCATCCTCGCCACTCACGGTCATAGTAGCCCTTGACGGTGCACACAAGGCTGAAGAGCTGGATGACCCAGCAGAAGCCGGTCTGCATCTGCTCCACGAAGACGCAGGCTAGGAGCTGGGAGAAAGCAGGGTCAGCAGGCTCAGCAGGGCCCCAGGGCAGGGCAGGCAGGTGGGGCCGGGGGCTGGGCTCACCGACAGCATGTTCTTGGAGATGATGACGGTGGCGTTGTACAGAATGAGGCAGTCCCATAGCACGAGGCGGGCCCGCGTGTCCCTCTGCAGCAGGGCGGTGCCGAAGAGCAGCAGGTAGAAGCAGGCCAGCAGGTAGCCCAGCCCGAAGATGCTGATTCGGGTGGCCCCCGTGACAAACACCACCACCAGTACCAGCCAGAACAGGTACCGGAAGACGGCCACCTTCAGCATGTCGAGGTAGGACCTGCCAGGCCGGAGTGTCACGGCGGGCGCCCCGGCCACCCCTCCCAGAGGACCTCCCATGGAGGGTGGTGTGGGACCCACCTGCAGTGGATAAAGTTGGGCACAGGGTTGGGCTCCCCCCGCAGCGGCTCCAGGCGGTCGGTGTTGACGCCAGCCATGCACTGCCACTCCTCCGTGCGCTCAGCTGAGAACACTTGCCACTGCTGGGAGGCGCACAGCAGCAGGAGGAAGTCGCCTGCAGGACGCAGGAGCCGCTGCTGTGCTGCTCGAGGACCCACACCAGGTGGGCACGGTGCATACAGCCCGCCTCCCACCCCAGGCCTGTCGGCGTGCAGCCACTGGGAGCGGGGACACGTCTGCCTGGGGGAGTGGCCGGGTGCTACTGAGGGAGCCCTGGTGCGGGGGCGTCTGCACAAGGGCTGTCGTACACACATGCTGAGGTCTATGTGTGTGCGTGTGAGGTCAGGGCCTGCAGACTGCCACATGCCTGACTACATGTCTGCCCTTGCAAGCCTGTGTGCACACTTGTGAGCGGATTGTGGGGTGTGAACCTGCTCGGAGGGTCCTCTGGAGGCCGGGGTGGGGGGGGGCACTCACTGATGAGGTTGGTGGAGTTGGGGGCCCGGAAGAAATCAGGCAGGTACAGCCACTTGATGAGCGCGGAGTTCATGGGGACAGCCCGGCTCCAGCGCCACGGGTAATCTGGTGGTGGGGGTGTCATGTTAGGAAGGGCCTGGCCTGCCTGGGGCCTGAGATATCCCATCCCCACCTGCTGACCAGTGGCTTCAGAGCCCGAGACTTCATCACCAACCCTCAGGATCCATGGGAATCACCTCACACACACACACCTGGTGTGTTGAGAACTGACAGCTCTAGTGTCCTGTGTGTTCACACACACACATTCCGTCAACTATGCACCAAGCCCCCGGGGGCAAAGCAACCAAGCGGGAGGCTGGAGAGCACGGGGATGGGGGATGGGGGCTGCTGGGCCTCCCTGGGTTGTGGCTCACACGGCCTCATCGTCCATGATACGACAGTGCGTGTGATATGACCGCTCTGAAAACAGCCAGAAGCCGCATGCAGTGCAGACACCTGCAGCAGGGAAACGTTCAACCTGCAGCAGCCACAACAGGGAACGCTGCTCAGCACGTGGGACCGGGATCCACGGGACAGCCTAGACAGACCTCAGTGTGCTCTGCCAAGTGAAAGTCAGACCCAGCAGCACCTGCTGAGTCCTGCTGACGTGGCATCCTGACGGGACCATGTGCCAGGGATGGGAGGCGCCTGCGGGGGGAGGAAGCCATGGCTTTGCCGGCCCCTGGCCACACTTCCTGGGAGGCAGGGAGGGTTGGACCCTAAGGACTGAGGGGGTGGATGTGACTCCACACATCTGCAAAACCCACACACCGTCTGCCGCAGAGGGAACCTCACGATACGAAAACAAAGTTGCCTCGATGTCAGAGAACCCGGGTTCTCTAACGCAGGTGTTTTACAGGAAAGATGTGGGGGGCCCAGAGGCAGGGGCAGCCCTGTAGCAACAGGCACACCCGGCGCCCAGACCCCCGGCTCTAAACCTGACACTCCTGGAACTCGATCGGGCTCCCCAGAACAGTGGCTGTGAGCTCAGAGCTGAACCTGGGAAGCAGAAGATGAGGCAGCGATGCCTGGGAGCAGAAAACAGGACAGGGCCGCATGGGGCAGCTCACGCCTGTAATCCCAGCACTTTGGGAGGCAGAGGTGGGCAGATCACCTGAGGTCAGGAGTTCGAGACCAGCCTGGCCAACATGGTGAAACCCCGTCTCTACTAAAAATACAAAAATTAGCCGGGTGTGGTGGTGGGCGCCTGTAATCCCAGCTACTCAGGAGGGAGGCTGAGGCAGGAGAATCGCTTGAACCCGGGAGGTGGAGGTTGCAGTGAGTAGAGATGGCAGCACTGCAGTCCAGCCTGGGCGACAGAGCAGGACTCCGTCTTGAAAAAAAAAAAGAAAAAGGAAAAAGAAAACAAGATGGGCTTGCAAAGGGCGGGGCAGGTGGAGAAGGCCCGGAGCTCCCAGGGCCTGAAGCTGGGACCACACAAGACTATACAGTGCTAGTCCCAGAGACGACGACCAACATCAGTGTCCACACAGACACAAATACCTGAGTAAAGAAATCAGCAGAGGACAAAGGACAGCTTTTCCTTACGGAAGATGCCAATTAACATACGTAGAAGAGTTGAGGAAACAGGAAACCGCCATTAGGAAATAGGGCCGAGCGTGGTGGCTCACACCTGTAACCCCAGCACTTTGGGAGGTTGAGGGGAGTGGATCACCTGAGATCAGGAGTTCAAGACCAGCCTGGCCAACATGATGAAACCCTGTCTCTACCAAAAAAATACAAAAATTAGCTGGGCATAGTGGTGCCTGCCTGTAATCCCAGCTACTTGGGAGGCTGAGGCAGAGAATCGCTTGAACCAGGGAGGCAGAGGCTGCAGTGAGCTGAGATTGTGCCGCTGCACTCCAGCCTGGGTGATGAAGCAAGATTCCATCTTTAAAAAAAAAAAAAAAAAAAAAAAAGGTTCTTGCTGTGTTGACCAGAGTGGTTTCAAGCTCCTGGCCTCAAGGGATCCTCCTGCCTCGGCCTCCCAAAGTGCTGGGATCACAGGTGTGAACCACCACGCCCAGCCAAATACGGGGAGACCACGTAACAGTGTGTGGCCAGAGGGGCCAGGGCCTCCACTCAGCAGAGGGGAAGCCCAGTGTCTGTGGATGACAGAATTCTCAGGAAGTGGCCAGTGAGAAATGGGAGCTCTTCTGGATGGGAAACCCAGCTGATGGACGCACAGAGACAACAGAAAGGGTCTGTTATATGAAGCCACAGGCTGATGCCAGACAGCCCACCAGTGCCAACAGGCTGGGTGCCACTTGGGGCAGGTGCATGCGGCCCCTGAGCCGGCCGCATGCACAAATGTGACTCCCCATCTCAGACTGCAGGGTGCTGTGTGCCTTGAGCAGACCCTCATCACCAGGACAGCCACGCAAATCCAGTCTCGGGGCGTCAGCAACGCTGCCGGCCTCCCTCCGGAACTTCCCAAGAGACAGGAGAGGCGGGGGTGGCCTAGACCCAAGACCAGAGACTAGAGCAAACATCAGACCAGATCCCATCTGAAAACCAAACAGCCACAAAGCAGGGTGCTGAGGCCAGGGCCGTTTGAATGCAGAGGACACGTTTGACAGTGGCACTGCCAGGAGACAGGTCCGTGCGTGCGGGGCTGTGGGCTCAGGGACACCCGCCCCCGGGAGACGCTCGAGGCAGCTCTTGGGTGTGAGGTATCACGGCCGACCCACGTGGGGACCAGAGAGGACGCAGCGCTCCTTGTGTGACTCACAACTTTCCTGAAGGTTTGAAATATTTCTTTTTTGCCCAATATCCTATCTTGAAAGAATAACAGAGCCTGGAGGGGGCCAGGCCGCCCCCGAGAGAGGATGTAGATGAGGGCACCTGGGTAGGATGTGGGGTGGGCAGGAGGGACTGTGGGAGGCCAAGGCTAAGTCCAGGAGGGTGGACAGGAGCCCGGGGCAGGCGGGAAACACCCCACGGGCGTCCACAAAGCCACAAAGCCTACACCCACCCAAGCCACGTGATCCTCACCGATGCACAGGGCCGGGGGCATCCCCAGGCAGAGCAGGTACTGGTACAGCAGGAACAGAGCCAGAAAGAGGCAGTAGTTGGGCCAGAGGCGGGCAATGGCCTGGCGGTGCCTGCGGGTGAGGATAGCCACCAGCCAGCAGCCGTGCAGGGTCACCATGAAGTTCATGCGCTGCCCAATCACGTTCACGGCCATCAGGAAGCAGATCTGGGGAGGGGAGAGGGCGGGGGGTGGGGTGCAGTGAGTCGGGGGAGGGCGGGGGGTGGGGGTGCAGTGAGTCAGGAGAGAGGGGCTTTCTGGTCCCACCCGGCAGGCCTCAGGCTTGCAGCAGCCCCGTCTAGAGGCTGTGGGCATCAAGCAAGGACAGGGCCAGTGGTGCTGTCAGGAGGGCTGGAGTGGCTGGCAGTTGCCATCATGCAGGGGGAAATAAGGCTCCAGGAGGTGGGCTGTACAGTACAGCAAATCTGCCTTGGCCTCTTGCCTCTTGCCTCTTGTCAACACCAACGCCACAGGAGGCCGGGGGAAGCCTTGCCGGGCCCTGTCCCCCGCCCCGTGGCCCAGGCAGATCCAGGTGGGGCCAGGCTTCCGGTGCCTGCACGGTGCAGCCCTCCCTTCCGACGGCCAAGCCCTGCCCCAGGAGGAGGCAACGTCCCTGCCTCACCTCCAGCCCGAATTTGTAGAAGAAGAAGTTGATGAAGTACTTGAGGCAGCCGAGCAGATCCTGGTCCAGCTGCTGGCGGGTGCCGCTGGCGAACACGGCCTGGGCGGGCAGCGGGGCCAGCTGGTGCTGCCGGCGGTGGTGCTCCTGGCGCCGGTACACGATGGCCTCGAATACCAGCAGCAGCAGCACCTGCAGGTGGTTCTGTGGGGGGGCAACGGTCAGGGGGCAGCCGGGTACTCGCCCGCCCAGCCACCCACCAGCCCTTCACTCACCTGGATGTAGCCCAGGTTGGGGAACCCTTTCCGCACCCCAAACCAGTTGGCAGGATCCACGGGCCCCCGGTACAGCAGGGACTGGCTGATCTCCGTGGTCAGCAGGTTGGTGCTGTTGGGGGAGGGCTGGCAAGAGACCGGGCATCAGTGCCCCCTCCCAGGCCACAGTGCCCCCCTGGCCCTGCCTGGAGCCCACCACAACCACAGCTCTGGGGCAGGCCCACTGCTGCCCCAGCCAAGGACACAAGGGCTGCTGGCCTCGGAGCCACCTTCACAGGGAAGGCGACCCGGTGTTTGAGAAACAGGGAGACCACAGGCAGGGGCTAGGGGAGTGAAGAGAGGTCCGGGGAGGAGGGATGTGTGAGAAAGTGCCAGGCAGCAGCTGCCTGACCGTCTCTCCCTGCCCAGGCCTGGGGTGGGGCCCTCCCCTCCTCACTGCAGCAGACCCTGGGACTCCACCCCTACCAGACACCCTTGTGTGCGGGGAGTGGACCCCTGGTCCACAGATCAGGTCAAAGGATGCTGCCTCCAGGAAGCCCCCTTGGCCCCACTGCACTGAAGCAGCTGCCCTGGGAGGGTGGGGCTGTGAACGCAGCTGCCTGGAGCTTCCTCCCATCTCCGCCTACGGGGGCCGGTACCTCGGTGCAGTTGCTGGAATACTCCTGAGGGTGGACAACCTTGAGCTGGTACAGCATCTTACACACGATGATGACGCAGGTCCACACGGTAGACAGGCAGGAGGCCATGGGTCGGAAGCGTGGGTAGGGCAGGGCGAAGGCCCACAGCACCACCAGTAGTAGGTTCATCACCGACACCTGAGGGCAGCGGGCACGTGGGGCTGGGCTTGGGGAGGACAGCCAGGCAGGCCAGAGCAACCCCACCCGACGGGAAGTTGAGGTGCCTGCCACACTCACCTCCTTCAGGGCCACCCAGACGGTGTACAGGGCCACCAGCTTGAAGACGTGCAGCTCCAGCAGCCGCCGCAGGAACACCTGCACCCGTGAGAGGACATCCGAGAAGCCGGCTGCCAGCTCCAGCAGCCGCTCGGCCACCAGGCCCCACTTGGCTGCGCCTGTGACGGTGTGAGGGTCAGTGTAGGGTGGAAATGGGGAGTCCCAGGTCCCTGTGCAGAAGAGGCTCTGGAGCTCAGAGGGGACTCTGTCAACGTCCCCCCAGCTGGGATGTGGCACAGCAGACTGGGTGGCCTCTGTGCTCTGCCCGCCCGACTCACCTTCAGGCACCTGGGTGGCCTGGTGGGGAGTGGCCATGCCCAGCCCCTCATCCCTGGGGCCCTCCTCCTCCTCCTCCTGCTGCTGCTGCAGCAGTGGGGTCCCGCTCACTGCATCCTGCCTGGGAGAGAGTCCGAAAATGGCATCTCCCAACTGGGCTCCCGCCCCTCTTATTTCCTGGGCCTGGAGGAAGCCCTGTTTGCACTGCTGCTGCTGCAGCTGCCAAGTAAGGCGCATAGCTGCGTCGGAACTCATGCCCACTGTCCCCGGGACCTCCATGCTACTGCCATCCCCTCGATGTGAGCAAATGGAGGATGTGGCTCCTGTCCAAATCCCACCTGGCTCCCTCCCTGGCCCAGGAGGCTGCACCTCTCCAAGGCCAGCCAGGGAGGGCAGGGCCGCACCTGTGAGCCCAGCGCGGGAGGCGCCTGCCAGGCGGGGCCACGTGCTCCATGTCGGTGAGCTGCATAAAGGGCCGGTGGAAGTAGTGCAGCTGCAGGATGCAGGCCAGCAGGAAGAAGCCGGGCACCAGGATGCTGGAGAAGAGCTCGGACACGCTGAACTGCTCCAGGCCCAGGTCCCCCAGCCTGCGGAGGGTCAGCCTCAGCACCGGCCCGGCCCCTGGTGGAGCCGCTGGAGCCCTGGGGAAGTGCACGGGGTGCCAGCGCCGCTGCCCCACCACCCCAGCCTGGACTCACTGCTCATCGGTGAAGCCAGTGAGGTTGCGCCAGTAGGCGGGGAAGTCCTGGAACTGGAAGGTGTAGACGGCGATGAGGACCAGCATGGTGTAAGCCACCACGAGCCACCAGAAGGCCTTGAGGAGCTTCCGCCACAGGCTGTAGTAGACCTGCCGGGTGAGGGGGGCGGTGAGGGCCGCGGGGAGGGTCCGTGCCCCAGCCCCCACCCGGCCCGCCAGCCACCTGGAAGAGGGTGAGGCAGAGCAGGAAGAGAAACATGTAGACGATCTTGTAGACCACGAGGCGGCCGGCGAAGCTGACCACGATGAACATGCCGGCACACACATAGATCCAGTACTTGGCATAGACGCCCTTCACCAGCTCCCCCAGGCCCTGCAGCAGCGTCTGCGTCCGCGTGGGCTCTGTGGGCCAAGCCGGGGGCAGGCGATGGCATCAGGGCGGGGGGGCAGGAGGGCAGCCCCCACCTCTGGCCTGCCACTCACCTGTGTCTGCCACAGTGACTTCCGTTAGTGCAGTTGGAGCCTCTGCCCGCTTCAGCAGCTTCTCTTTCACAAACTGGCGCAGCAGGAGCCAAAAGGTCAGGGTGTAGAGCAACTGCGACAAGAGCAGTATGTCACAGTCAGCCGGGGGGCCCCGCACCCCTCCCATAGCCAGGGCAAGAGCCCTTAGGGAGGCGGCTGGCGCCAGCCCATCTACACCGGCCTCCCACAGGCACCAAACACCCTCTCGCTCACACCCACCCAGAGGCACATGAGCACACACTTCCATACCCACGGATGAGTGCATGGGTTCACACGCGCTCACACACAGTCACACGGGTTCACTAGTTCACATGGACACAGATCCATGTACACACATGCACACGTGTCCACATGCTGGAGTGCACATTTACCCACATGCATGCTCACATATGCGCACAGGCTTATGTGGAGGTGTACACACAGCTGCACGTGTTTGCACACACAGGCTCACAAGTCTCACAAGATGAGACACAACCCGCTGGCCTGCAAACAGGTGCCCAGACATGATACTGGCACCCAGCTCACATGGACACACAGGCACCCCGTGAACACATGGCCTGCACAGCTTGTCACTGAGACCCAGGGCTGTGCCAGTGGGCAGAGCCTATGCTCACACACAGCGTCAGGGGTGCAGGGGTGGTGCCCGTGCCAACGGGCAGAGCCCACACTCACAGTGTCGGGATGTAGGGTTGGTGCCCATGCCAACACAAGGTTGTCTATTTGCTCAACAAACGCTGAGAAGCTACTCTGGGCTGGCCCTGGGTGGGCAGAAGGGGACCCCATTGTGACAGACAGACACGGATCTACCTTCCTGGCGTTGCTACTCCCCCCCTGGGCAATGGGCATTGAACAGGATGATGACCCTGACAGGTCCATGCACCCAGGCACCCCTGGATGTGGTGGTGCACACTCACCATGGCGCCAAGGTCCAGGCAGGGGTAGCGGGTGTGCTCCAGCCCCAGCTGGCGCAGGCTGACGGGGCCCAAGGTGGTGGGCAGCTCAGGGCGCAGGTCCATGGCCCACACGTAGCGCAGACAGCACAGCGTCATCCCGTACAGCAGGATGCAGGGCGAACACAGCATGGCCAGCTGGTGGCGGCTGCGCACCGTCCAGATGAGGCAGGCCCAGAGCAGCAGCACAAAGGTCAGCCAGCTGTGGTAGGTGATGCTCCACACCTGCGTGGCAGAGGGGACTGCATGGCCGCCCAGCGCACCCCCCCCCCCGATGCCCCCCCCCCGCGCGGTGGAGGGAGGGGGCTGCACAGCCACCTTCCCCCACCCCATCCCACCCCGACCCCCACGGCCACCTACCATCATGGCGATGAGTGCGCACACATAGCTCTGGTCCATGATGAGGTGGCCCAGGCTGTGGAGTGGGGATGCCTCCCTGGGCTCAGCCCGCTTGGGCCGCACTGCAGGTGGGGACAAAGGTCAGCTCCGGCAGGGTGATCTCCAGGCACTCCCCACCCTGACTATGCCCTAAAATCCGGGCCATGAAGGCCGGGCGCGGTGGCTCAAGCCTGTAATCCCAGCACTTTGGGAGGCCGAGACGGGCGGATCACGAGGTCAGGAGATCGAGACCATCCTGGCTAACATGGTGAAACCCTGTCTCTACTAAAAAATACAAAAACTAGACGGGTGAGGTGGCGGGCGCCTGTAGTCTCAGCTACTCGGGAGGCTGAGGCATGAGAATGGCGTAAACCCTGGAGGCAGAGCTTGCAGTGAGCTGAGATCCAGCCACTGCACTCCAGCCTGGGCGACAGAGCGAGACTCCGTCTCAAAAAAAAAAAAAAAAAAAATCCAGGCCATGGGCAAGCATACAGCAGCAGGGACAGGCCCCCGGTGGCCATGGTGAGCTATGGGCAGAACACACAGGCTCCAGCGGTGGAGCTGACACCGTTTCCCGAGCATCAGGGATCGCCCTGCCAGCACCTGCTGTTCTCTGGGCCTCAGTTTCCTTGAAAGGGTGGGGCGCACAAGGTAGCCCTGACCCCGTTTCCAGCCCTGTGCACCTGAAGACTCGGGACCCCCACCCCGGGGCCCTGGCTTCACTTGCTTCATTCAGAAACACATTGCAAAATGAAAAATCAAGGGTTAGGGTAAAGAAAGAAAGTAGCCAGAAAGAGCCCCCAGGCCCTCCCAAGGCGACATGGCCAACACGGAGTTCCCAGGCCAGCCCCTGCCCTGGACAAGCAGCCTCCTGGGGCCACCCGCCCACCTCGAGCAGCTCCCAGAGCGAACAGCACAAGACAGTGTAGCCATGTTTTCTGGGGAGGAGTTGGGAGACTGGAGGGCCCCCCCATGGGGTCTTGGGGATCAACCACGCAGCCACTCGGCTGCCCTGGGGGTCTCAGGGGCCAGGGACACCGACACATGGATGCCCTGGGCGCCCGAGGGGGCGGCAGGCAGAGGTGCGGTGCGAGCATGCGAGAGCGCCAGGCGGTCACCAGGGGGCAGCACCGGCCTCCCCCTTCCCAGCCGTACCTCGGAGTGCGCGGTACTTACCCGGCCGCTGCCGGATGGGGCTCTGGCCTGTCAGCTCGTGCACGATGCAGTTATCAGCCTCCGTGTCGGGTGCTGTGGGCACCACGTGCTGTGGGCAAGCAGTGGTGAGCCACGCAGGGGCTGGCCCAGCGCCTCCCACCCTGGCGCCTCCACCCAGCTGGCTGCTCACCTGGGCAGCCTCCCCATCCTGGGGCCACGGGTCCAGCTCTGCCAGCTCCAGCTCCCGAGTCTCGTCCCCCTTTGTCGCCTCCTTCCTCTGCAGAGACCAGCACCTTGAGCCCAGACCAGCTCCACACCCCACCCAGAGGCGGGAGGTCCTGAGATCGGCCCCATGGAGGCAGAGCTTGCAGTGAGCTGAGATCCAGCCACTGCTACGCCATGGCTACGCCACTGACCTCGGACCACCCCCCAAGGGTGGCAGGTACTCGCCTGGCCGGAGGGGCGGTGCACACGGAGCTTGCGCAGAGAGGCCGTGGCGTAGCACAGCAGCAGCAGGATGCCGGGGCTGGCATACATGGGCCAGTCCAGGCTGGTGTTGAGGACCAGCACGTGGGGGCTGGAACAGTTCGCAGGGCCCACAAAGTCCTTGAGACCCAGCACCCTGTCCAGAGAAGACCTGTCACTGCCCACCACCCGGAGGCAGTGGGGCCACAGGGGCTAGACGGGCCAGGTGGGCACGACCAGGGCGGGAGGAAAAAGGGGCTGTGTGGCAAGCCGTTACCTAGCCCAGACGCCGGCAGGCGGGAGCAGAGCCTGTGCCAAGGGCGTCTGGTAGCAGTAGAGGCAGATGAGATGGCCGGCGCCAAAGCAGCCCACTGCGACGCAGAGTCTGTTGAAGCCCCGAGTGCTGACGGGAAAGTGGCAGGCCCACCAGGTGCAGATGGCCAGGAAGACCAGCAGGTAGACGCTGGAGAGGGCCGAGGGGTGGGCGATGCCTGCGGGGCAGGGCAGGGGCACACAGGGTTGTACCTGGCTGGTGCCACGTGTCCTGCTGTCTCCACAGTCCTCAGGGAACTCCAAGACCCCTCCCAGTGTGACTGCCGGTGCCCCTGCCTCAGTGCGTACCTGCCAGCGCGAGCAGGGTTACAGCCAGGACCCGCCCAGCCGCCACCAGCAGCCAGTGGGCAGTGACCCGGAAACGGGCGGCCAGCCGTGACCTCCGTGTAGGGGCCAGCGTTGCAGCTTCCTGCAGCCCTGCTGGGGGGCTGGCATCCACATCCCTCTCGTCATCATCCTGCCAAGGTCACGGGCAGGGGCAAGGTCAGGGTGTATCACACTGAGGCCACCTCTGCAGCCCACATCTGACCAGCCAGGAGAGCGGGAGGCGGCCACGTCCACGGCTGCCCCTCTGAGGGCCACAGGCCAGCCTCCCTGAGCACAGGCCCCAGCCGTCCCTGAGGTCTGCCTGACACCTTCCTACTTCCTCACTCGAGCTCACAGGCCCTGCAGGCCTTCCTGGTAGCAGCTCTCGCGCTGGCCAAAGACCCAGGGTCTGTCCTGGCAAGTCCAGGCACGTGATGACCTTGCCAGGTGTAGGCCGACCGCAGGCTGTCCTAGAGCACCTCATCACCCTGAACCATGCACCCAGGGAGCAGCAGGGCCCTGTCTGCACCCCGAGGGGTCTCTAGAGACCAAGGGGGCCTGAGGGACATGGCCAGGCTCCAGGGTCTCCTGGGTACCCCTGCCAGCCTTCTGGGTGGCTGTGCCTAGAAGTCAGGGGTGGTACTCCTGCCCTCCCCGAGCCTCTGGGGGACAGAGGTGGCCGGCCCGGGGTCGGGGGAGAGAGACCGGACAGGCCTGTTTTCCCTGGTCCTGACTAAAGATTTCCCTTCACAGCCGTTTCCCAAACACAGGGGAAAGCCAGGGTGTGGTGGAAAGAACACGGCTGTCGTCAGATGCCCCGGCTCTGGCCTGGCTGCCAGCAGCCCAGTGTCCCCATCTATGACTCGGGGGCTCTCCTGGTGGCTGAGATGCCAGGTGCCCAGGCTGAGAGCACAGGCTGTGGGGCTGGATGATAGGCACCATCCCAGCTCTGACAGTCTCAGGCAAGTCACTTAGCCTCTCAGAGCCTGTTCCCCTTCTGTCAAACAGGATGGGGGCTTGACAGGACAGTTGAGCCAGACCAGTCCTGTCCTCACAGCCCTCCAGGGCTGCAGGGGCTGCTGGGAGGCTCCACGGCCAGGGGAACAGGGAGATCAGGGCGGGAGAGGCCTGGACCCCGAGCCCACCCCTCTCAGAGACCACACAGCAGCCGGGGACGAGGCTGGATCAGAACACAGGGCGCCATTGCTCACACCCGGGGCTCTCCCACCAGACCTCAGAGCACCAGGGCTGGGGCTGGAAGGGCTGAGCTCACCCCGTCCACAGCCTGGCCCTGGCCCTGGCCCTGGGAAATCTTCTGAGCAGAGCCGTGAAAAATGAGCATTTCTGGGAGTGGAAAGAACAGAGGCAGCTGCTGTGGGAGGACAGGTGTGAGGCCACCGAGGGGCAGGCCTGGCCCTGATTTGGGCCCCACGTGCTGCGGCCATGCTGCAGACGCCCCTCACCTCCTCCAGCGGCCAGCGCCCCTCGGGCTGGCTGGCACATTCTGCCACATGCCTGCACACATGTTGTGTGTTGCCCGTATGTGGGAGTGAGGGTCACCTGGGGGCCCTGCCAGGCCGGGTCATGGGGCTTCTAGATCCGGGTTTCAGAATGGTGTCCTGGAGATGCCTGCTGCCCCCACCTCACTCTGAAATCTGTCCACACTGGCCGGCCAGGGCGCGGCTGCATGCTCAGGCTCCCATCACACCAAGACGAAGCTGACCAGAGTCCAGCCACCCAGCCCCTTCCTGGCAGCCAAGCTCCAGGAAGCTCGTGCCCCATGCCCTCGTCAGCATGGAGGGGCTGACGAGGGAGAGGCAGGTCTCTCAGAGGACAGGCAGCAGCACAGCCCCCACAGTGACTGGACCCCCTTAAATGCCCGGAAAAGCCAGTTGGCCTCCAGGTCCCCATTCCCACCTCTGAAATGTGGGTGCTAGCCTTGCTCCATGGTGTGGGGACAGGACAGGCAGGAGGGCAGGCCACCTCTGCAGGCTGAGCAGCTGCACCCGACCTACTCTGTGGCTTGGGGATCCCCTTTCCCTCTCAGGGCACCTCTGGAAGTTGAGGTCCATGTGCCTGGCAAGCATCAGCTGTCTGACGAGTGGGCGCTGGGAGGGTGAGGTGGGAGGAGGCTGGGTGCCTGGGGCAGGGAGTTCATGGGCCAGGACACCACGTGGGCCATAAATCCCGGCTGAGCCTGGGGATGGCGAGTGTGGGACCGGGTAGGGGTGAGAAGGGCTGAGCAGCAGTGACGCCCCAGCCCGTGGGAGGCGGCCGCAGCTCAGAGATTCCCGGGGCCAGAGCTCGAAGTCTCATAGCAGCTGAAGTTCACTCTGCCTCCCACTCCGAGGACAGAGGCCCTGCTTCAGGCCCGTCGCTCCTGGGGCCGAGGCCCCTGCTGGGGCTCTGGGCCGACAGCCTCTCTGCCTGGGGCTGAGGCCTCTCCCCAGGGCCGCCCCTTCTCAGCCCGTCTGCAGCGGCTCTCCAGCCAGACCCCTGCCCAGCACTGCAGGTTCCCACCACCGCGTGGCCCCAGATAATCCCCCCGTGAAGACTTTTTTTTTTTTTTTTTTCTGTTTTTTGAGACGGAGTCTCGCTCTGTCACCCGGGCTGGAGTGCAGTGGCCGGATCTCAGCTCACTGCAAGCTCCGCCTCCCGGGTTTACATCATTCTCCTGCCTCAGCCTCCCGAGTAGCTGGGACTACAGGCGCCCGCCACCTCGTCCGGCTAGTTTTTTGTATTTTTAGTAGAGACGGGGTTTCACGGTGTTAGCCAGGATGGTCTCGATCTCCTGACCTCGTGATCCGCCCGTCTCGGCCTCCCAAAGTGCTGGGATGACAGGCTCGAGCCACCGCGCCCGGCCCCCGTGAAGAGTTTCTAAGGGCAAAACAGATGCCACCTCAGGGCCTGGAGGTTTCCCACCAGAGGCAGAGCCCGGGTAGAAACAGGTCTGAATGGACGGAACCGCAGGCTGGGCCCTGGGTGGGACGCGGAAGTTCCTCCCCTCTTTAACACCAACTTACAACTAAAAAGTCTACATTTGTTTTTAAACGATTAACCCTCAAAATGTCTGAGACCAAAGCTCTCCAATGACCTCCCTGACACACGGGTGACGCAGCTGCCCTCACCAGCTCCTGCGTATGTGGGCTCTGCTGGGTGTTCCTTGCCAGGCGCCCGCAGAGGCCGAGGCAGACAGAGGAGACCACCAAGATGCCCAGGTCAGGGGCCACCAGCCGGATGGCGTTGGGGATGTCCTTCAGGTCCAGCCTGCAGAGAGCAGGGAGCAGCCGCAGTCAGAGCAGGAGGACAGGTGCGGTGCGAGTGCAGGTGGAATGTGGGTGAGTCTCCAGGTCCCCATCCCCCTGCTCCTGTCCCTCCGGGGTCCCCCCACTTCCTGGGGCCTGAAATGCCCAAGGGAGGCTTGCTGGTTGGGGGTGGGGGGATGGTCTTAACCTTGTGACCCCTATGTGTCGCCAGAGGCTCTCCCAGCGGCTGCCTGCAGAGAAAGACAGAGGAACCCAGTCAGGCTCCGCCCAGCCAGCACCGTAGCCCAGTCATCCCTGGGAGGTTTCACAGGGACCATCCAGGCCAGACATAAATCAGGCTGAGTAGACCCCCCCAGGAGACTCAGGGTCACTGCATGGCCCTCTCCCTGACCCCCAGGATGGCTACCCCTGCCCCGCCCCTCAGCGACTCACAGCTGGGTCCCAGGAGCTGGTCCAGATGAGGCACAGCGTGCAGGCAGACCTGGAGAGCGAGATGGGCCACCAGGAAGAGCAGGCTGAGGCCCAGCAGCGCCCGCAGGAGGCGGCCTGTGTGACCTGCGGCAGAGTGGGTGGGTGAGGCTGGTCCTGGGGACGGGGAGGGGCCCCAGCCCAGGCCACTCAGCCAGACACTAGCCCCCAGCCAGGTCAGAGCTCGGAGGCCTGAGACGCATGCCCGGCATGGACTCAGGACCCCAGCAGGCAGGCCGGCCAGCCCCACTCCCCACGCCTCCCCAGGGCCACTCGTGTCACTATTCTGACAAGGAGCCAGGCACCCTCCTGGGGGTGGCAGCAGGATAGGCCTGGGGCCCACAGGCAGGAAAGGGCCTCCCAGGCTTGGAAGATACCACCTGGAGTTTGCTCAATTATCCAGCAAATATCGGTCACCTTTCAGTTGTGGAAGCAGAGGAAATAAACACAAGGAGAGGTGAGAAGCTCCACCTCACCCCAGTGGGGGCTGCAGTTGGATGGAGACCAAGGCATGGGGAGTGCCCCCGAGCAGCCGTGGCCAGGGTCAGGGTTGGGGGTGGCAAGGGGGCTCCCCCTGAGCAGCCGTGGCTGGTGTGGAGCGGGGCCAGGACGGTTCTCGAGAAAAGTGGGGCAGGCAACTGCTTCCCTGGGGCTGAGGGGCCACAAGGAGAAGTCGCATCCCTATGCATGGTTCCCAGTCCCCATGGCAGCCCTGGCATTTCAGGCACCTGCTGTGCGCCAGGTTGGGCCCCAGACCGCATCCTCTCTGTGTACCTGCACCTGGCAGGAAGCGGCAGCACCACCCAGTTGCCAGCAGCCTTGCTCTGCTCCCAGCTGCCTGTGGCCCCACTGGACTCAGCCCCCCAGCAGGGAGGCCTTGGGCTGCAGGGCGGGGGCTGGGCGGGCACGGGCTGTGGCTGGGGGCACTCAGGAGCCCTGGCTTCGCCTCTGCTCTCTGCACACATGTGGACAGCTCATCCTCCAGCAGGCGTCCGGAGCAAACTCCTTGGCCCACCAGGTTCTGAGTCCTGAGCCCAGGGCTGTGGACAGCTTTCCTCTCCACCCCAGCGCCTTCTGGCTGGAGCCTCTGGGCCCTCACCCTGGGGCAGCGACTCCTGTACCACCAGCCACAAGAAAGTGCAGAGCAGCTCGGGCCCTTCTCACAACTTCCTGGAGCTCAGGGACAGTCAGGGTCTGGGTCTGGGTCCGAGGTGGTGAATGTCACCACACACCTGCCCTCTCGGCCTCGGGGTGCCAACTTAGGGCCTGTGTCCACTCTGTTCAGTGTTTTGGGCACAGTCGGTGTTAGGCAACAGACTTGGGATTGGCCTTGGACACTCAGCTGTCTCTTTCTGGAGTGATGACTTGTGACCCACGTCCAAGGCACCCTGCATATCCCTAAGTCTGACCGCGAGGCAGCACTCAGGGATGCCCGGGACCCCCAACCGCACCGCCAGGCAGCCGAGGCAGGTCTGCACCAGCTTCTCACTCACGCCTTCCTAGGGTTGCCCCAGGCCCTGACCTGCTGACCCTGCAGCTATGACCTCTGACCTGTGGAGGGTGGGAGGGGTGAGCAGGAGGGAGAGTGGGAAGGAGAAATGGAAAACAGAGACCAGGAAGGGAGGCTGCAGCCCTAGCACGAACAGGAGCCACCACCAGTGGGGTCCCTGCAGGGCTCCTGAAACACAGGACCTTCCAGGGTCTCCCTGCCCCGAACCCACAGGGGCCGGGCTTCTCACTGCTCAGAACCCCGGCGCCGGGCTCACACGTGCTGCGCCAGCCCCTCTTCAGCAGAGCACAAGTCTGGCAGCAGGAGGGCACCAGGCAGGGGCCCTGCATCTCCGCCTCTGTCACTGTGGGGTGACAGGAGGGCACCGACCCGGGGAATGGGCTCCTGCCAGGCCTGCCCAGGCACCTGGGCTGAGTCCTGCTCGCTGCATCCTCCAGCCTGACGTTGAAGTGACCTTGCCAGCGGGGCCCTCCGTGGCACTGGGCACTCAGGGAGAGCACGTGCCATTGCAGAAGGTATTCTGAGTCCTACAGAGACGGACCCGCAGGGCACCTGCCCCATAGGCACGTGAGGCTCCTGCTGGTGCTGTCAAGGACCCCCGGGCACTGAGAGGACATCTGGGCCCTTGAACAGCCAGGCTGATGTGTTCCCTGCACACACGATCCAGCAGCCTGGGAAGGAAGTGCCTGACCAGAGACCCCGGGCGGGGAGGGGCTCCCAGGCTACCTGGCTCCCGCCCTCCTGCCTTGCCCTGCACAGGGACAGTCCGGGATGCCCGTCTCTGGCTCCAACTCGGAGGTCACTGCCTCCCTGTTGTCTTCCTCCTTCCCCTTTCCCTGCCTTCTTCCTGGTTCAGTTCTCGGGCTGGCCCGAGTGTCCTGGTCTGGACACTTTAGAACGGCTGGGTTGTGATCCCTCCTGCAGGGTTGAGGGGGCCACAGCTGGGCCTGGAGGCCACCCCTGGCCGTGTGGCACGACCGCTCCCTGCCTGGGCCAGATCAGACGAGGGAGCTGAGGGTTCCGGGGCAGCCCCGGAAGAGACACTGCTGGAGACGGGAGGGGCCAGAACGTGCAGAGGGACCGAGGTCCTGCTGCCCTACCCGGGGCAGGGGGTGCACACAGAGGCTGAGGGGCACCCTGACACCGGCCCTTTTCTCCCATGCAGACAGCATGACCTCTAGGGGTGAGATGACTTTCTCCTTCCTCCACCTGCAGCCCCTGCCCCCGCCCACCCCCTCACGCTCCCCCTGCAAGTCCCGCCCCCAAATGCAAAGCTGCAAAAGCCAGGCTAAGCCAAGGATGCAGATCAGGCCACCTCCTCAGGGACCCACTGCTGCCTCTTCCAGGAGCCCAGGAGGCCCAGTGGGGTCTACCTGCCCCCGACTCCAACTCCGTCCTGGCAGGACACACCCTGCAGGCCACGGCCCAGCTTACAGTGGTCTCTCCATCCTGGGAAAGGGAGTGAGAGGAGGCTTGGGCCGGGGACCCGCCCAGCTGTGGCAGGCAGCCGCCCATCAGCCTTTGTTCCTGAACCACTGTGCGGGCCCGGCCCATCCGCTCCCTGCTGGAGGGAGCCCGTGGGGAACGGACTGTTCTTGCCACCCCCATCCATGGCAGGGGAGGGGCTCAGCATGGCCCTTGCCCACCCAGAAGAAGGTGCAGGGGGCCGGGCACGGTGGCTCACACCTTTGGGAGGCCGAGGCGGGGGGATCACCTCAGGTCAGGAGTTCGAGACCAGCCTGGCCAACATGGTGAAACCCTGTTTCTACTAAAAATACAAAAATTAGCCAGGCGTGGTGATGGGCACCTGTAATCTCAGCTACTCAGGAGGCTGAGGCAGGAGAATCACTTTTACTTGAAGCCGGGAAGCAGAGCTTGCAGTGAGCTGAGATCGCACCACTGCACTCCAGCCTGGGCGACAGAACAGACACTGTCTCAAAAAAAAAAAAGTGCCGGGCTCCCCTTCCAGCTTGCAGGGCTCTCAGGAGGAAGCAGGAAGGGGCGGGGAGGCCCCAGGGCACCACAGACCGGATGGTTGACAGAGCCTGGACCTCCCCCAGAGCCAGAGCCGGAGCCCTTGGACCCCTGCCCAGCCTGCAAAGGCCCAGGGGCCCCATCATGGCAACATCCTGATGAGTGGTCCGTAGACACCACCCCACACCTTCTGGACAAGGGCCGGGCCTGATCCGTGGGGAGTGTGGAGCTGCCCTGAGTCTGATCCTTGGGTTGTGCATGGAGCCCCCCGGAACCCGATCCGTGGGGTGTGCAAGGGACCAGCCAAGGGACCCAGGGTGCCTTGAGGCTGAGCCATGATGCCCACCAGCGACTGAGCTAGGGCTGAGCTGCGGGGCCACGAGAGGGGGCTTTTGAGGCAGAGGATGGAGACTACACAAGGCTGGCAGAGCAGGGGGACCAGTGAGGCTGAAGAGGGTGGCAGGGCCTCCCTGCAGGGGGCATGGTGAGATGGGGGGGGTGGTCTCTCTGCAGACAGCAGGGTCAGTCTTGGAGGTGGGTTTTATCCTAAGGCAGGATGGGGCTTCTGAGTCCCTAAATGACAAGCAGGTCTCTGGGAGCCGACCCCTGTGGCTCTGCCTGCAGCCCCGCCTGGAGCACCAGGGTCTGTTCCCACTGCCCCAGCCCCTCTCCTCCCTGCTCAGTCTGAGCTCAACCTCCAGCCCCGCAAGGGTCAGGCTGACGCCTACAGGGGGACCAAGGCCCGGATGGCGTCAAACCTTCCACCAGGGCCGCGCCAAGCCCAGCAGCTGCACAAATCATAAAGCCCCGGGCACTCGGCTCGGGCAAGCCTCACACTTTCCTCTCTCCCTCCCGGAAAACTGGGCAGCGTCTCAATCTCTGAAGGGCCCCTGAGGAGGCTCAGGCAGGGAAGTCCTCCCGGGTCCACTCCAAATCTTCCCAGCCCAGCTCCTCCCCGGCCTGGCTGGGCGCCTGCCTTCCCTCACTGCCGATTAAAGGAAAGTGTTTCCAGTTGCGCCCGGGGCATGAAATATTTACGGAACAAACGGGGAAACGCCAGGGGCCTGGGAACAGATAGCACCGGCTTCACAGAGCAAAGGGGAGGCCCAGGACGGGGAGGTGCCCACCCATCCCCAGTCATGCATCCTAGAGAGGTTTGGGCCTCAGGTCCCAGCGACTCCCAGCACTCGGCCGCACTGGGCCCCTCCCCAAAATGCCTCTCTGCATCCCTGAATTATACCCGTGACCCAAGATCAGTGCCTGCACTGGGCACAGTGACTCACACCTGTAATCTCAGCATCTTGGGAGGCTGAGGCAGGAGGATCACTTGAGCCCAGGAGGTGGAGGCTGCAATGAGCCATGATCATGCCACTGCTCTCCAGCCCGGGCAACCAAGCAAGACCCCCACTCAAAAAAAGAAAAAAAGCCAAGCATGGTAGCTCACGCCTGTAATCCCAGCCGAGGCGGGCAGATCACCTGAGGTCAGGAGTTCAAGACCAGCCTGACCAACGTGGTAAAACCCCTGTCTCTAAAAGAATACAAAAATTACCCGGGCATGATGGTGGGTGCCTACAATCCCAGCTACTCGGGAGGCCGAGGCGGGAGAATCACTTGAACCCGGGAGACGGAGGTTGCAGTGAGCCGAGATTGTGCCACTGCACTCCAGCCTGGGTGACAGAGCAAGACTCCGTCTCAAAAAAATAAGTCAAAAAGACCAGTGCCCACCCCAAAGCACCCTGAGCTAGGAGGGAGCCTGTGGGATGCTTCCAGCCAGATGTCGCGAGGCTGGAGGGTGGCCTCCCACCTGCAGCTGGTAGAATGATGGACCCCAAAGATGCCTGCATCCCAGTCCCCAGAATCTGTGAACACGGAGCTCACACAGAGGGGGGTCCAGGCAGCAGAGGGAAGCTGCTCAACAGCTGATCTTAAACCAGGGAGGTCAGCCTGGATTAGCCGGGGTAGGCAGATGGGACACGGCCACAGGGTTACCGTAGGGGAAGAAGGAGCAGGAGAAACGGGGTGTGATCCTGACCCCACCCCACCGGCTCTGGAGATGGAGGGAGGGGCCCCAAGTCCAGGAAGGTAGGTGCCTGGAGCAGCTGGAAGAGAAAGCAAATCCTCCCCAGAGTGCCCTGGAAAAACGCAGCCCGGTAGACACCTCACAGCCACGGACAGGTTCCCCACACAGCTAGCCCCCTGGAAAAACGCAACCACGGACAGGCCCCCATGCAGCCAGCCTGCTGCGTCCAGCACCTCCCAGAAGGGTGGTGCCCAAGAGCGTGCCCCCACAGTCATGCCCCCTGGTCCTGCTTGGCCTCTTCTCCGCCCTCTGCCGGGGAAGGTCTCTTGTTCGCTCCACTTGCCCTCCCTGGGGACCTTCCTTCCTTTCAGCCGCTCTTTTTTTTTTTTTTTTTTTTTTTTAAGACGGAGTCTCGCTCTGTCGCCCGGACTGGAGTGCAGTGGCCGGATCTCAGCTCACTGCAAGCTCCGCCTCCCGGGTTTACGCCATTCTCCTGCCTCAGCCTCCCGAGTAGCTGGGACTACAGGCGCCCGCCACCTCGCCCAGCTAGTTTTTTGTATTTTTTAGTAGAGACGGGGTTTCACCGTGTTAGCCAGGATGGTCTCGATCGCCTGACCTCGTGATCCGCCCGTCTCGGCCTCCTAAAGTGCTGGGATTACAGGCTTGAGCCACCGCGCCTGGCCTCAGCCGCTCTTCACCCTCCAAAACCCAAAGGCCAGCAGAGGGCCCAGCCCCACCCACGTTTGGCCCATGGCCTTTGGGGACAGGTCTCTGAGTGTTTGTTCCAAAACCCGCTCTCCTAAAACGTGGGCACAAAATGGACATGGCCCGCACAGGGCAGGTAGGTGACACATCACAGGATGGAGGGTTTGCCGCCACCCTCGTCACCCAGGCTGCAGGCTTGGCACATGGCCTCACTGCCCTCCGTTTGGAGGACACGGGTGAGAAACACAGTCCAGGCCCAGCTCAGACCCCAAGGTGGTTCCCAAGGGGGGCCCCAGCTCCCCCCCGGCAAGTGGGTCAAGGTCAACTGAGGTCCAACCCCACAGCGGGCAGCGGGAGGGCGGGAGAGGCGGCTGGAACTTCCAGGCTGCCAGAGCCTTAGCAGGGAGGAAAAGTGCCTGGAGCCCGCAGTTGGCGCCCACCCACTCCCTGTGGCCTCCCAGGGGACACAGGGACTCCACCCCCATGGCCCCCTTTGCCTCCAACAGCCCCTGCAACACGGATCAGAAAAGATTCTGAGCTTAGCTTGGGGTCTACGATTAAAATAAGCAGCTTTGATGGCTGGCGTGGTGCCTCACAGCTATAATTGCAGCTACTTGGGAGACTGAGACGCGAGGATTACTTGAACCCGGGATGCGGAGGTTGCAGTGAGCCAAGATTGCGTCACTGCACTCCAGCCTGGGCAACAGAGTGAGCCTCCATCACAAAAAAAAAAAAGAAAAGAAAAAAGAAATTTCTCTCAGGACCCCTCACCTTTCACCCCGGGACGGTTGAAGGTGAGGAAAGCTGTATGAATTCTGGCCCCAAACGAATGTCCACCCGCTCCCACCCTGAGAGCACGGACGGGGTCCCCTGGCCTTACCTTGGAGGCTGTGCCGGGTGGGGCCAGGGAACCAGGGCAGCAGCAGCAGGAAGAGCAGGTAGACCAGCGAGAGCCCGCTGAAACGGAGCAGGCAGGCTGTGGGGAGATGGACATCAGCTGCGTCACCAACAGAGGATGGCCAGCCCCCACCCCAGAGGACAGCGTACCCACGGCCCAGCTCGTCACACCCCCGAGGCCGTGTGCCCTGTGAGGGCTGCCCTGGGCCGGAGCCATGGAAGCCCCCATGAGCTTCCATATGTATCTCACGGACACCACGCCACGGGCACCAGCCTCCCAGTGGGGCACTGAGGTTGTGGCTCATCTTCCTACCTTGCTTTTCTTCCTTTAAAAATGCTATTCTTGGGCCGGGCACGGTGGCTCACGCCTGTAATCCCAGCACTTTGGGAGGCCGAGGCAGGTGGATCACTTGAGGTCAGGAGTTCAAGACCAGCCTGGCCATGGTGAAACCCCGTCTCTACTAAAGATACAAAAATTAGCCAGGCGTGGTGGCGGGAACCTGTAATCCCAGCCACTCGGGAGGCTGAGGCGGGAGAATCGCTTGAACCTGGGAGGTGGAGGCTGCACCAAGATCATGCCACTGCACTCCAGCCTGGGTGACAGAGCAAGACTCCATCTCAAAAAACAATCAAACAAAAAAATGCTATGATTCCTGCACCCAGCACGTGTCTGGGAGCCCTCACACAGGTATGGGGCGGTGGGACACAGTGTGCCCTCAGCCCAAACGCTCTACGTGGCTGCACTCGCCACAGCCGCCGCACTGTGTCCTGTGTCTGCCCTCCTGCCTCTCCCAGAAGGTCCTGGGGCTGGCCTCCCACCCTCAGCCTGAGAGCCTGGCCAGTGTTTGCATCAGTCCCAACCACACAGCTCCCACCCGGGGTTTGCCTGGCACTTGCACTGATCTGACAGGGTCCGGAGTCAGGGAGGCCGTGCCTGCCATGTTCTAGCCAGGGCTGCTTCCTCCCAGAAACGTGAGGTTTGTCAGGAGATGAGGGTTGGGACCTGATGTGGTCTCCTTGCAGAGGACCTGGGGGACCACTCAGCCTTTCTGGGGCTACCGGAGAGGACACTGGGACTGGAAAGGCGCCTCCAGCTGCCTGAGGGGCACCAGCAGTCCACCCTCCACACTCCACCCACCCTCCAGCCACAGGGCCCTGGTCAGGAGGCTGAGGAAGGAGGCCACAGTGAGCTCAGACCCGTGTCCAAGCGAGACCCCTGGCTGCCGCTCCCACCATGACCCCAAAGTCCCAGCCAGGGTGTAGCCAACAGGGTCCCTCCACAGTCTGGCTCTGTGCCCAGGGGAGGCCATGTGTGCCACCGTCTGCCCCATCCTTGGTGCCACAGGAGTCCCGGGATGTCTTCTGGAGGGAGGCCCAACCCAGCCCAGCTCTCACCTTGACACCCGCCTGCCCCTCAGTTCCCAGGACCCGAGCCTCACCCTAGACCAGGGGCATGGAAAACGCAGGGTGACTTAGAGGAGGCACAGGCAGAGGAAGACCCCGACCTCCACGGACAGCACGGGAGGCCTGGCCTTTCAGCCTGGGGGGCCTCCAGGCCCGTCTCCCCATTGGCACCATGGGGTTCATGCTTGCACCTGAAAGGGCCAGGGACACATGGCAAACTCAGCAAGCAGAGCCCCTCCCTTCCCACCCTCAGCAGCTTCACCCTTCCACCCTCCCAGAAGCAGACACGACAGGTTCACGCTCGGGACTGCTACGGGCTCAAGGCGGCCTCGGCTTAGTACACGCGTCGCAGAGTCCAGGGCTCCAGGGGGTACCGCCCGCCCTGCTGGATACAGCAGCCTTCCCCAGCTCCCCCAGGAGCCCTCCCTGAAGTTAACATCCCCTCTTCCTCCCATTAATGCATCAAGCATAGCCATCAGCTCCATGCTTTTAAATCTAAAGTTTTTTGATGGTTATACATTTTCATAAAAAAAAAAATCAATAAGATCTGGCCCAAGAGGCAGCAGGAAAATGCATTCATGGCAAAGACTTCTGAAGTTCGCGCTTGTTCCCTAGAGCTGCACTTTTCAGCCGGGTGGGTTCTGCCCCAGCCCTGTCCCCAGAGAAGGCGGCACCTCCCCTCTGCACCTGTCCGGCCCAGTGGTTTTGTGGGCTAAAACCAGAGGGGGAGACACCAGAGCAGGCTGCCTGGAGGAGGCAGCATTGCTTTTGGCCTTGAAGGCTGGCTCCAACTTAGGGCAACTCAGAAGCTTCAGGGATCAGGCTCAGGCAGAGAAGGAAGAAATTCAGCCAGAGGAGAGGTGGGGCCTGAGACAATCCAAGGAGCGAGGACAGGAACCTGCCGGGCCCTGTGGCTCCCACGTTCCCATCAGGAGCAGCCCAGGCTGGGCCTGTGACCCCGTGAGGATAGTACCTTTTCCTGAGTCAGCAGCAATGGGATGGGGTCAGAGAGAGCAGTGGCTCCTGAGCCCCGACCCCCTCGCCCCACCAGCACACGCCTCTTTGTGGCCCACATCCAGCCCCTTGGGAAGCAGAGAGCCAAGCCATCACCCATCCACAGACCCTCATCTGACAGCTGAGGGAAGCACAGCCGGGAGGGAGAGGCTGCCCCCACGGTAGCTGCTGGGCCCCTCAGTGTCCAAGGGCTGGGCTGGCCTCTGCTTTCAGTGGGTGCTGGCCAGGAAAGCCACAAATGCCACATGTGGTAACCAGGACCACACACCACTCCACCGGAACATTCCACACAGAGGGCTGGACACCACCCACTCCCACTTGCCCACAGGAAGACCTGCCAGGGGGATGTCAGATGCCTAGGCCCTCCCGCCAGGATGCCCCTCCTGGGATGGGACCCTTGCAGCTGGCCCACACCCGGGTGGGAGAGGAGAACCTGCCAACCCTCGTTCCCTGTGTCGATCGAGGAGCCGTCCGCTCCGAGCCTGGACTCCTCTAACGTGGCTGAACCAAGCCCGGCGAGGCCTGAAGGACTGTCACAGGGAGGGCTGCCGGCTGGGCCTTCCACAGCCTGGACACCTCACATGTGCTCCCTCCAGGAGCCACGCAGAGACCCAAGGCCAGGATTTTGAGCCCGCCTTGAGCAGGGAGTCTCCGTGAAACAGCCGGTGCGGCCTGTGTGTGACCCCACACTGCCGGGGCCCACAGGCCAGCGCTGGCCGAGAGCAGGAAGTGGTGCAGAAAGACCGCGGCCAACACGGACAGGTGACCCGGGACCCACAGGAGCTGAGGCTGCACAGCAGAGCGGGCGGAGGCGAGTTGGGGGCACCGTGTGAGCCAAGGCCCCAGTGCGCCGTCCTGCTCCACACCTGCACAGGAGCTGAAAGCTGGGACTGGAGAGGCCCCAGACCCAGCAGCTGACCCTCCCACCCTAGGATACCTTTTGTGCCCCAGGGAGAGGGGAGGCCTAACCAGAGGGCAGACGTGCCCGCGGCCATCACGTCACCACCATGGCCATCACGTCACCACTGCCCTCAGTGCAGGCACAGGGCTGGGCGATCTGTCCTATATAATCCTGTGGCACTAGGCGAGGACCACAGCTGTCACCCCCACTTTGCAGATGAGGAGATGGAGCAATCCTGGGACGCAGCAAACAGCCAACACCCCCGCCCCCGCCATGTGGCTCGAGCCTAGCTGGCTGTGGGGACAGAGTAACTTTATTTAAATGCTAATCTGCTGATTAACCCTGGGTCTGGGAATGCCTCCAGAATGTCTAGTTGATGTATCATTCTTATGCAGGAACACCTATTCCCTGGCATTCATATGCAGGAAAGAAAAAAAAAACGCTTAGTCCTCCTAGGTTTCCTCCTAAACAAACCTGAGGCTGCAGCAGGAATCTGGCCACCCACCTGCTGCGTTGCCAGCCACCTGCACATTCCTCCCAGCGCAAGATACGAGCCCCAGGTCAGGCGTTTGGGTTCAGAGCTACCTGTCTCGAGGCTGCCCGAGGCCGTGTTTCCGTCTGTAAGTTCCCCCCAGTAAACAGCCCAGAACCAACATACTTGCTCTGTCTGCCTCCTCTGATTTCCCGGCTCCTTCAGTATCTGGGTGTTGCTTTGATTATACCACCTTTTCACAGAACAGTGGCACCTGCCCTCGAAGCCACCACCTCCAAAGGGGACAGAGTGCAGGAGGCACCACCAGAGGACGGGGGCTCCCAGGCCAAGAGCTGCAGAGCAGGCCTCACAGGAGAGCCTCGAGCGGTGGACAGGTGGGGACCGGGTGGGACCAGCAGGTCTGAGACAGTGGCGGTCAGGAGTTAACCTGGCCAGCAGGTCCCGACATGAGAAACAGGGGCCAGGGGACAGGGCTGTAATTCCTGGGTTCCCAGCACAGGGCAGAGCCTTGGGGTGGAAGGGGCCGCCCAGGAGCCAGGACAGCAGGGGAAGGACGGACGGGGGCCTGGAGTCCAGGTGTTGCCCAGTGTTTGCGTCCAGGGTCACAGGACTGAGCGGTCAGAGGTGTCCTCAGTCGTGGAAGGCGTCACACACCAGGCAGGGAGGAGTGGCTCTGCAGCCGCCATCTGGGAGCCTCGAGGGTGGTCTACCCCCTCGGGGTGACTGTCCACTCCTCACGGGCACCAGGCCACAGGGAGGGCGTGCAGGACGACCACACACCCAGCCCAATGTCCACCAGGAGCTCAGTCCTAGGCATGGAGGCACCTGCCCGACCTGGGTGCCTAGAAGGATCCTAAGAGGCCCCTCCACAACCTGGAGTCGGTCGCTCCGCCCCGGGACTCTGGACCCACCAATGGGATCTCCAGTGTGACATGTCCTCAGGGACCACACCCACCTGAGTGCCGTATAAAACTGGTGGCTGGGGCTGGGCACAGAGGCTCACGCCTGTAATCCCAGCACTTTGGGAGGCCGAGGCGGGCAGATCACCTGAGGTCAGGAGTTCAAGGCCAGCCTGGCCAACATGGTGAAACTAAAAATACAAAATTTAGCCTGGCGTGGTGGTAGGTGCCTGTAATCCCAGCTACTCGGGACACTGAGGCAGGAGAATCACTTGAACCCAGGAGGTGGAGGGTACAGTGGGCCAAGATCATGTCACTGCACTCCAGCCTGGGCGACAGAGCAAGACTTCTCAAAGGAACTGGAGCCATGGGCTGGACTGAGATCCCATCTCCATCTTCTCCAGGGCTCAGCTTCCTCACCTGGGAAGCAGGAGAGCCCGGGGGTTGGAGTCCATGACCTGGGTTGGAGTCCTGGCCCTGAAGGAGCCGGGCTGCGGGGTGGAGCAGGGCCAGCTGCCACGGCTAGAGGCATCACCCTCCTTGGGTCCTCCCAACAACCTAAGGGTGGCACCATCCCATCCTACAGGCAGGTGAGTGAACCGAGCCCAGCACCACCCACAAGAGACTCAAGTCACAGAGAGGCTCCCCAAGCAGCCTCAGCTCCAGCAGGTGCCCCAGGAGGCAGGAAGGGTCTGGGCCAGTTAACACAGATTTCACAGACTCCAGCCAGCCGCAGAAGGTGCCACAGAAAGGCCTGGCTGGACATCCCTCTGCCACCCTGTATGCCTCTACTTCTCTGCCCAGACCTAACTGGCAGAGAGGATACAGGGCTAGACCAACAGGCCCTCCGGGGTTGAGGGCAGAGCAGCTGAATCCCGGGAGGAATCCCCAGGAGCTTCCTCAGCCATGTGGTCCGACTCTCAAGCCCAGGTGGGTTCCCGGCAGCGGCTGCCCGGCCTCTCCTCCCGCAAGGGGATGGCCATCAAGGGGCAGCGACCCTCTCAGCCCGCGTCCTTGTGCACTGAGACCAGCTGTGGCCTCAGACCAGTTCCTTGGTCTGGCACTCAAGGCTCCCACCACCTTGGGTCCCCTTGTGTCAGCTGACCCTGTAAGCTTCCTGCCACTCCCCAACAGACCAACATCCTGCTGCATCCCAGCCTTGGCCCCAGCAGTGCCCTGGCCTGGTGGCAACCCTGGCCTCTGTGAGCTCTGTCACCGCCCATCGTCACTCAGTCATCCCCAGGGCTCCTCCTGCTGTGATGCGCATCGCACCTGGGGCTCACAGCAGCTCATGCATAACTGCTTCTCCCCCAGCCTGTGACGGGGCAGTGCTTGGAAATGCAAGCCCACCACCCCCACTCCACAGGCACCCACGGACCCACGAGACACAGCAGACGCAGGAACAGCCTCAGCACCCACCCGCAGAGTGGGCCGGGCAGCAGGGTGTGCGGCGGAACCCTGTGTGTCACGTCTGTACGTGCTCTATAAAATGACACCACTGGGCTCCGGCCCTGACCCCTCACAGCTGCTGAGATGACCACAGATGAGCCCAGTCTCCTCTTAGTTTGTTCATTTATAAATCAAGAACCGTAACTCCCTCCTCACAGGATTGTTGCAGAGACAACAGTGCCTGACACATAGCATGAGACAGCAAGCGCGCACCAAGCTCTGTGGCACTGCTGAGGGATACAAGCCAGAGGGTCAGACGCCTAGCACTCCTTTTGTGTAAAACTGAACTTCTGCATGTCTAGGATATATCAAAAGGTCCAGGAAGACCCGCACCAAGCCGCTGTGTTTGTCCCTGCAGAAGAGGTCCTTGGTCCCTCCTAGCCACAGCATTTCCCTTTTCTACAAGGGGAATGTTTTCATGCGTTGCTGGAGTTATCAACAAGTGAACTGGCCAAAAAGAAAAAGGACTGGAGGGAACAGATGGGATGGAAGCAGGGCAGGTGGCCTGGTCCAGCCTTCCTCTCATCGGAGGGAACAGAAGCTGGGAAGGACGTGAGTCGTCTGAGTCCCCAGAGCTCACAGCCGCAGCCACAGGACTAAAACCTGGGCCTCCTGGCCGGGGCGGGCACTTTGCTAGGTCTTGACTTCTTCTGCTACCAGCTGAGCATGGGAAGCTCCAAAAAGGGCCGGGTGAGGGCGGGGAGGATTAGTTCGCAGATGACAGCTGCCAGGCCAAGGCAGCTACAGGGAGCCGGGGTCCTGGTCCAAGCCCCATCTGCCCTCCCCCCAGCCTGCTCCGACTCCTGCAAATGCGCTCTCTGCCTTATTTGGCTTGGAAGAGAAACCCATAAACACTTCTGTGCTGGTGCTTATGCCGGTGGGCGGGGCCGGGCAGAGGAGAAGAGGAAGAAGAAAAGAGCAGACGTGGTCTGGGCAGCTCCCGGCGGCTGCTGCTCTGCCCTGCTCTGCGAGGGAGCCTGGTGGGCCTTACCTGCCATGACCCCAGGCAGAGCACTAAAACCAAACCCAGACCCAGAGGGGCCATGAGGGCTCAGACGGACCTCACTTTTATGGAAGAAGGAGGCTGGCAAGGTTGGCCCAGGGGACGGGGGAAGCCAGCCGGCCCCCAGATGCCCCCCGCAGCCTTCACCGCGAGGTCTATGGTGAGGTTCACATAGGCCGCATGGCCTACCACCCCACAGCCCCAGCACAGGAGCCTTGGAGAGCAGACAGAGGTGGAAGCTGTGTGGGGAGGGGACACAGGGGGCTCCCCTAATGGAGGCCGAGCCTGCCCAGGCCCACCTTCACCAGCCACCCTGGCCTGCAGGCCTGCTCCACACATGCTCCCCAAACCCCAGCTGCTTCAGTCCTTCTCCACACGAATTCCCACCTGCCCCTCCAAGGCCGCAGCGGATGTGACCCCGACCCACCCTCCACAAGCAGCGGTCCCGCCTCTAGCGCCCACCACCCCAGAAGCCCCCCCAGCCCTCACCAGCAGGGCCTCTGCACCCTTAGTGACCCCGGCCATGGCTACAGATGGCTACGCCACGGGCTTCGCTCCCCCGGGGCGCTGGACAGTCTCAGGCTGGGATCCTGCAGAGTTCTCTGTCCATCGCACTCTGCGCCGAGCTGAGGACTGGGGAAGTCCCTCTTCCCGCCTCATGGACACAGGAGAGCTGAGAGAAACTGCACCCTCTGTCTAGCAATGAGACAGAAAATGGAGTCCAGAGCCCTTCACAAAACTCTGAAAACCTCAGAGAGCTTCGAACCAACCCCTGCCGTCTCACGGGAGAACTCCAGGCCCTAGGAGAGCAGGCTTTGACCAAAGGCAACAGTGGGACGCAGCCATAGGGCAGGCAGCACCGAGGGAACCCAGGACAGGCAGGGGCCCGACGGGAGCCACCCTGCCTTCGAGGCAGCAGGTGGTAAATGGAATGTTCCTTAACTACTTGGAGCCCGGCCAGCAGCCTGGGGCCCTGAGCAGTTTCTGGAGCATTTAATTAGCTGGGTGCCTGGGTTTAATTAGCTCGGTGTCCGGGTTTAATCAGCTCAGTGTCCAGGAAACTCAGTTTTATGGCTCATCTGACCTACGCAGGGCAGGGTCCTGCAGGCCTGGTGGCCGCTGTGGGCTGGGCACCCACCGCACCTGCCACAGCCAACTGTTCTCAGACCTGCTGGTGTGGACAGCCAGGTCACCCTCCCAGCCACACTCAGCCCGCAGCCCCTGGAGGGGTTTGCAGGGCGGGGGTGGGTCTGTCTGTGAACAAGGTGATTGTGCAGGAACAGAGGGTCAGCAGGCACCTGCTGCACACAGCCACGTGGTTGGGACTGGGGGAACTGTCTCTGCCCGGGGAGTGGGGCAAAGCCCACAGGGTCCTGCAGGCATCAGCCCCTGGGATTCTCACACAAGCCAGGGGTGACTCCAACACGCCCATTTCACAGATGAGCACACGGAGGCTGCAGGAGGGAGGGCTCCCCAGGCGACTTGTGGTGGCGGAACAGTGGTACCTGTACATCTGGGCCTGAGCTCTTGTGGCACTGCCCTAACCCAGGAGGGCACCAGGCTGAGTGACTTGGAGGGCACGATGGTGCTGACCAGAGGCCCAGCAGCACGGCCCAAGCCAGACGCAGTCTGGTCCCAAAGCTGCTGCCTTCCAGTCCCCACACCATGGCAACCGTGCTTGCGGGGCGGGGGCGGGTGAGCTGGGAGGTGCCTTTGCGTTCTCCCCAGTGCTGCTCACACCCCATCCTCATCTTCTTGGTACTTGGGGTCAGCAGTGAAGGACCCCCAGCATGGCAGGAGACCGGGCAGAGATGAGAACGCCCCCCCAACGCATGAGGCATCCCCCACATCGGGGCCTCGGTGGCCCTTTCCCCCCTTCCCCCCTTCCCCCTGACCCTCCCTCCACTGCCCTCCCCGCCTCCCCCACCCTCCGAAGGGCCTGTCGTTCCCCACAGACGACCAGCAGTGCTGCCAAGGTGTGGAGGCCTCAGCGTTTTTCTGTGCTGGGCTCTCCTGGAGGGCCAGGGATCTGGGACTCATCCCTCAACAATGGAGAAGGGGACAGATTCCAGGGCATGGGTGAGGCCCGCGTTCCACACAGAGCAATCCCCTGACTCTCTGCCCAAGTGGGCTCCTCTCTAGCCTCTTCAGAAAGGGAGGAAACCAGGGCTTATCTGGGCAGCCATCTCTGGCACAGACACAGGTAAATAGGTGGGGACAGTGGGTACAGGGTGGGGCCCCAGGAAGGACGCGGGTCCCCGAATGTCTGACAAAGCCAACCGTATGCCTCCACCGTGCCCTGGGAAGGGAGCTGGGTCAGGCAGAGCCACCTCTGTGGGCAGCAAGGCCTCCCTCCCGGCCCACCCAGGGGTCTGGGCAGAGCCCAGATGAAGAAGGGGCCCCCGCTGGCCTCTGCACACAGCAGGCACTCAGAGGGACGGTGACCAAGTAAGGCCTCCAACTCAGCTCTCCTCCCTTCACACACCATGGCCTCTGCCACCTGAGGTCAGCGACTGGCACAGGGCACTCTCCTGCCATCCTCGGAGGGTCCAAGTGCATTGGCCCTGCCCACCGGCCCCCATCTGAGCTGCAGGCACTGCCCTCCTGGATTCCTGCAACTCCACAACCCCAGGGACGGCAGGACCCCCTCCAGCCTCAAGGAGAGGATGTGTCTGGGGAGGAGAAGGGGCTCTCAGCCGAGCAGCACACCCTGACTGCCAAGTGTAGACCCTCAGCAGCGCCATGGCCGGAGTGGTTTGCCAGGTCACCCGCGACAGCCAAGGCAAGGGTGGGGCAGCCCCTCAGGTCTCTCAGCAGCCCACAAGTGCTGAGTCAGTCCTGACCCTGAGCTCTGTGCCAGGAAACGGCTCCTGTTGTGCCACTTGTCAGATGGGGAAACTGAGGCACGGTGGGCTCACAGGGCGCTGTGTGGACAGTGTGGCCTCCCACAGCTTCAGCCGCTCTGCACACAAGCCCTGACCAGGCGTGGCTGGGAAGGACAGCCAGCCACAAGCCGGCCCCTCGGCCAGAAGCTATGAGCACATGAGTCCCACGGGCTCTTTCCTAGGACCCCCAGCCCGCAACACGCCCGTGTTCCCACTTTGCACCCGGCAGCTCCAGGCTCAGGATTAGGAATCAGTAGTTCCCGAAGAACCATAGCTTTCCACGGATGGCCGTCACCGGGGGACCCTGTCCAGAGGGTGCACCCAAAACAGTCTGGCCCTGGGGTGCCTGGACAGGGTGCGGGTCCAGGGCTGGAGCCAGAGACGTCCGGCGTTCCAGGTCACGATTCAAGCCTGCCCAGGGGCCAGCTGGTGAGCTGGCAGCCAGTGTCCTCCAGAGACAGGGATGAGATGCAGGGCCAGCTCCTGGCGGCTCAGGGCACTTCCGGGGGCCCAGCTCCCCTAGGAGGGCCCTGCTCTCGGCCTCAGCCTGTGAGCGGCTCCTGTGTGAACAGCGTGGCCCCAGGCAGAGGCTGGGGTGAGCAGAACCGGCCGCAGACCAGCACTCAAACCCCGGCTTCTTCTCTGGGACTCTGTCTCTTCGCCTAGAAAGTAGCGGTGGGCCGGGTGTGGGGACTCCTGCCTATAATCCAGCACTTTAAGAGGCTGAGGTAGAAGGTTCGCTTGACCCCAGGAGTTCGAGACCAACCTGGGCAACACAGGAAGACCCCATCCCTATTTAAAACAAAACAAAAAACAAACCAGACCAGGAAGGCACTGACATGCCTTGTCACCTGGAGCTGGCGGCCAGGGTCTGGTGCGGTACAAATGTGCACAGTGAAGAGCTGGGTCAGGGCAGCCCTGAGGTAACAGCCGGTAGGGGCTCCCTGACACTCTCTGGCTGACCCAGGGAGTGGACGGCACATTCCACAGCCCGCGTGGACCACACTGATTAGCACGGAAGGGACGATGTTAAGGTTCCAGGTAAACAAGGTCGCTCTGTGACCTGGAGCTGGCCCCGCCCCCAGCATTCCAGACTAATTGAGAGGGTAGGATTCCTGCAGAGACGGCCCATTACGCCTGAAATGAAGGCTTTGGAAGCTAGGAGGCAGCTCTCCGGGCTCTGTGAGGCCATCACAGCAAGCCTGCCCCAGGCACAGCTGTACACCTGCACACAGAGTCGGCATGCAGGGGTCAGGCGTGGTTGGAAGCCCATGGTTCAGAGGAGTTTCAGGAGCCCACAGCCTCCTGGGGGCCAGAGTGCACGATGAGCCATAGTTAGCACCAGACACTGAGCTGGGTCCTCACAGAAGGCTTCCCCAGGGATCACTGGAGCAGGACCCAGTGGCGGGAAGGATCCGGGAACATCAGATGCGAAGGTCCTGGGGGAAACCCAGAGGTCACAAAGCTGCGGAGGGTGAGGCGGGGTACGAGGCAGGACATGCCGTGAGACACGGGGTCTCGGCCACAAGAGATGGGGTCCTCTTGAAGCCGCAGCAGCGAGCACGCGGCAACACCTCCCCCAGGTTCCTCCAGGCGCCCAGGCTCCACATAACCCATTCTCCAGAGCTGAGGTCCACACCACCAGCGTCGCTGGGTCCTGAGCAGGTAGATGCTCAGGCTGAGGCTCACCCAGACCCAGGCGCCATGTTCTAAAGCGTCCTCCGGGAAACACGAGCGAGCTCTGCAGGCAGAGATCACGCACCGACATTCCCCTGCCAGGCCAGGCATAGTGGCTCACGCCTGTAATCCCAACACTTTGGGAGGCCAAGGCAGGTGGATCATGAGGTCAGGAGTTCGTGACTAGACTGGCCAACATAACAAAACCCCATCTCTACTAAAAATACAAAAATTAGCCAGGCATGGTGGCATGCACCTGTAATCCCAGCTACTTGGGAGGCTGAGACAGTGAATTGCTTGAACCTGGGAGGCAGAGATTGCAGGGAGCTGAGATCGCACCACTGCACTCCAGCCTGGGCAACAAGAGTGAAACTCTGTCTCAAAAACAAAAAGAAAAGAGAAAAGAAATGCCTCTGCCATGGCCTGCCTTTGACCCCCAGCATCATGCCATGACCTCCCAAAACAAGGACTCCGCCCTCAGCACCAGGGGCAGACACTGACGACCACTCCAACCACAGCCCCAGCAACTCACCCCAGAGAGGCAACGAGACTTCCTAAGAACCCTGGCCACTGAAAACCTCCCGGGAACCACCTCTCAGGAGCGGCACTGCCTTCCAAACACAGGTACCCGGCCCTGGCAGACCTGGCTGCCCACTGTGTCCTCAGCGGTGCTGGGCCCAGGACAGAAGTTGGGGTGCTAACTCAGAGCCCCTACCCTGTGATTCACCCAGCAGCACCCAGCCCCCCTGGCCTGTCCAGCCTGGCCTGTCTAGACTGCCCCAGGGCCCAGCCACAAGCTGGCCTGCTCTCAAGGGACTTCCCCGGCACCCAGGGAGGAATGCTGCCTGGCCACCTCTCTTGCAGGAAGGGTGGGAGAGGACTCACCAGCCACTCGGAGGCAGCCTGGAGGGGGGGGGGTCATGGGCAGGTGTCTGGTCACACCCCCTTCAGAACCTTGCTCTCCCTTCCCCCCAGGCCACTGGGGCAGGGCAGGAGAGGGAGGGGAATCTCAGGGCAGGTGTCTAGGACGGTCGCCCATCATGCCTGTGTACTTCCGCAGGAGACTGGTGTCTGGTCCTAGCTCAGCCCTCCCGCTCTGTGCCTTGAATTCTCAGTAAGTGGAATGCGGACAGAATTGGGCACCTGCACCAGGACTGTCTTGCCCTCCCAGCAGATGCTGCCCCAGAAGCACTGCCCGGACACGTGGCCAGGTGAGGACCTCGTAGAGCTGGCACAGGGCTGGACAGCAGCACCTGGAGCCTGGCTTCCTGGTCCCTAGAGAGCCCAAGTCGTTATCTCTAAAATTTTTTTTTT
This sequence comes from Piliocolobus tephrosceles, assembly GCF_002776525.5. Classification (NCBI taxonomy): domain Eukaryota; kingdom Metazoa; phylum Chordata; class Mammalia; order Primates; family Cercopithecidae; genus Piliocolobus; species Piliocolobus tephrosceles. The sequence continues at coordinate 73,455,520 of NC_045450.1, forward strand.
TTTTTTGAGACAGAGTCTCACTCTGTCGCCCAGGCTGGAGTGCAATGGCACAATCTCAGCTCACTGCAACCTCCACCTCCTGGGTTCAAGCAATTCTCCTGCCTCAGCCTCCTGAGTACCCAGGACTACAGACACCCACCACCACGCCCGGCTAATTTTTCTATTTTTAGTAGAGACGGGGTTTCACCACGTTGGCCAGGCTGGTCTCAAACTCCTGACCTCAGGGGACCCGCCCACCCGGGCCTCCCAGGGTGCTGGGGTTACAGGCGTGAGGCCGCGCCGGCAGCTCTCTCCATTCTGAGCAGGTGCTGAGGTTGGCGGAGGTGTGACCAGAGTCGGCGCGGCTGTGTTCTCAGTCGGCAGCTTGGGTGCCGCGGTCGCGCCTGCCGGTGGGGTGTGAAGTTGATTCATGTGTCAGGGCGGCTGGGCCACGCTGCCCAGTTTAGTTAAAAATACCTGGTATGTAGGTATTTTTTAAATGAGATTGATTTAAATCGGCAGACGGCACGAGGGCCTCATCCAATCAGTGGACGGCACAAGGGCCTCATCCAATCGGCGGAACGTCAAGAGGGCCTCATCCAATCAGGGGACGGCACGGGGGCCTCATCCAATCAGCGGACGGCACAGGGACCTCATCCAATCAGCGGACGGCACGAGGACCTCATCCAATCGGCGGACGGCACAGGGGCCTCATCCAATTGGCAGACGGCACGAGGGCCTCATCCAATCAGCTGTAGCATCCAAGGTGCTGTAGCGGACGCCTGAGGCCTGGAGAACTTCCCAGGACGGCCACAGAGAACCCCCGCCTGAGCGCACGGCGTGGACCCGAGACTGCAACCGCGGCTCCTGCCAGCCAGCCCACCCTGCCAACGTCAGACGCGCCAGCCCCACAGTCGCGTGCGCCAGCTCCTTAAATACCCATTTCACAGGCAGACAGACGTATCAATATATCCTCCTGGCTCGTGCCCAGGATCACCAGCCCCGGAACCCGGCCCCAGCTGCTCTCAGAGCCGCAGGGACAGTCCCCTCAGGCCACGGGGGCCGGGGCCACCCCAGGCTGGAACCCTGGGCCCAAACTGGCTAGTGTGGGCCTCAGTTTCCCCTTCCCATAAAATCTCAGAGATCATTCCCTTTCCTCTTCTCCGCTTTCTAAAGTTTTTAAAACGCACAGAAGAGCCCAAAGTGACACCCAAGTGACAGTCGTCACGGTCAACCTGTGAGCGCTGTGACTCCGCCCGCACGCGCGGGTTCTACCACGCACGGCTTTCCCATCGGCTTCTCCGATCGATCGGCTTCCCTGATTGATTGATTAGCTCCTTCCCGTATTGAGCCGCTGCACTCTCTCCACACATCTCCCCATTCCTCTCCCTCCCCAGAAGGAAATGGTCTCATGAGTTTCGGGACATCCTTCCGGGAAGCAGCCATTTCTGAGCTCTGGAATTCCATCCAGGGCCATCTGCGAGGGCATCCCTGGACTGTGGCTGTGCTGAGACCCCCAGGCCAGGCCCTGCCCATGAGGAAGGAGCTCAGGCGACTGTGCTGGGAGAGCTCTGAGTCACAAAAACAGCCCCCCCACAACCCAGAGCCCCCCAGCCCTGATCCCCCAGAGACCAGAATGACTGAGGCGGGAGGGAAGGGGACCAGCCACAAGGTGGAAGCGTCAGTCAGCTTTGGAACTCCCCTACTGCAGGTGACTGGCTGGGTGGAAGCCGCCAGCTTCCCTGCAAACCGCTGCTCCACTCCCATCTCTCTCGGTACCCCAAGAGCCCCATGCCATCATGTGCTTGACCACTGAGCCAGACCCCGCATTTGCAGGGGTAGCCCATGTCACCCTCAGCCACCTAGGAAGGCAGAGCCACTGCTGTCCCCAGAGGAACCAGGGTCCCCATAGGTCACAGGGTGAGGCCGCCCAGCCAGGGAGGGGCAGAGCCAGGCCAGAACAACTCCGCTGAGCCTTCCGCCTCAGGGTGACCCCACCCTGCCCTGCCCTGCCCTACAGCCCGGACTCAGGACTAGAGCCTTGAGGGATCCAGGGGACTCAAGCCAGCTCCCACCACCGCAGGGCAAAACCCACACTCCCTGACACAACCCCCAAGCCCTCGCAGCTTCCCGGACTCCCTGACAGCACGAGACTCACACACATGCTCCTCCCGCTCCCTTTCCCGGGTCCAGACCCCAGGCCCTCTGGAGGGGACCCCATGGACCAGACCCTCCAGAGCAGAGGCCTGCAAAGTGGGACCCACGAGCCCCCAAAACCACGTGTCACCACAGTCCTGTCCTGGGGAGAGGGGCCCAGGGCCCAGCCAACCTCACGGGCCCAACCTCGGTCCAGGGCTGCCAGCTGGTGGGGGCAGGGGCTGGGCTCCTCTTGTTCGGCCTGGCACACTGCCTGGGCCTCGCAGCCCCTCCCCCTATACCCCAGCTTAGCTCCTGGACCTTGTGGCAGGGTGTCCCCATAGCTGTTCCCACCACGGCAGGCCGGCTCCAAGAAGCTCCCCAGGCCAGGAGGAGAAGCTGATTAAGTGGCCACTTAACAGCAGAGAGTGGGTTGTTCCCTCTGCGGGGTGGGGAGCGGACTGGACGGTCCTGGCTAAAGCCTGGCTATGCATGTGCTCAGTTCCTGGAAAAGGGGGAGTGAGAAAGAAAGACGGACATGCTGCCCTCTCACCCACCACATCCTGTTTTTATGGAAAACTAATCCAATTCCTAACAGCAGAGCGAGCAGCCGACCTCCCGGGGGTCCCGGGTGGCCCTGACAAGCGGCCTGTGGGCGGGGGCTCCCTGGCCTGTATGGCAGGAGCTCGTCCACAGGGCAAGAGCGCTTCCTTCTCAGCCACTCCTCCCTCCTCCCTGGGGAGAGGCCGGGACGGATGCGCCCTTCCTGGCAGTGAGGGGCTGGCTCCCTGTCTCCACCCCTGCAGCCTCAGCCAGGCCCTGCTCCCTTCTAGGCCTCGGCCAGTCTGTGTGGGGGGTGGGGGGCGCTGCCCACAATGGGCAGGCCAGTGACACCGCAAGCTGCAGGGCCCAGTCCTGGGCACAGTAGCATTGTGGCTGCAGACCCTGGGATCTGGAGCCAGAATAGCCATGGCCGGGGCCAGCTCCACTTTGGCAAAGCAAGCTGGGCCTCAGTTTCCTCATCTGTGCAGTGAGGACACCAGCCCTGTTCACTGCAAAGGCCACACACTGAGATGTGCTAGGACAGCAGCACCGGCACTCACTCTTGTTATGCAGGGTAAAGGCCCCTCATCCAAAGGGGCCAGAAGTATTCCCAGTTTGGGATTTTCTGGACTTGGGAATATCTGCACATACATAATGAGATATTTTGTGGACAGGACTCAACACAAAATTCTATTTACATTTCAATATATACCTCGTACACATACCCTAAAGGCAGTCACGTAATTTTATTTGTGTAAATAGTGACGGGGTCTGTGTTACCCAGGCTGCTCTCGAACTCCTGGCCTCATGATCCTCCCGCCATGTCCTCCCAAAGTGCTGGGATTACAGGCGTGAGCCACCGCGCCCGGCCAATTCTGGCTTTTGACTGTGACCTGGCGCATGAAGTCAGGTGTGGAATTGTATTTCGCTTAGGTCTGGATTTCAGACTTGGGGCCTGGGATGCCCAGACTACAGCATCCTTGCATTTTCCTTACCAATATGAAGACAGACCTGTGGAACGCCTCAGCAGCGAGGGAGCTGTGGGACCAGCCCCGCCTCCTCTCCTACCGCTGCACCTGACCGGAGCCCCACCTCATGTCGGCCGGCTCCATTCCTGAGGGTCAGGGCCAAGCCTGGGGACCTGCAGCCTCCAGTCAACAGCAGGCAGAGGACCCCAGGCCTGGCTGTCACTGCCTGCCTCCAAGGACCTGGGTCAGATCTGGGGCTAAGGCTCAAACAGAACATGTAGCTCTGGTGGGTGGAGCGTGGTGGGAAACAGGGAGGGGCCAGGGTGGGCGGGACCAGGACAGGCCCCCAGTCGCCTCTGCTAGCTCAGCGCTGGCCCTGCTCCTGCGCAGGTTAGAGGGACAGAGGCGGGCATGGGGCAGAGTGTGGTGAACAGGTCCCCTAGGGGTCATACCCCTTCCAATGCCAGATGGTGGGGCAGTGGGGGGTTCGGAGGCCCTGCTAACCTACTCCAACCTGGAGGCTCCGGACCCCCAGGCCTCTGCCCGCAAGAGAGGAAGCGAGGGACTGTTGATGCACAGCCTGTCCCCGGGGAGGAGGACTGATGCCTCCCAGGGTGTCCTCCCTGCCCGCAAGCTCCAGCCCCTCCCCACCCTCTCTCGAGGCAGAGAGGACATAATCCGGTCTTCCTGAGCCTCGGTCTGTGGGGACAGAACCTGCCAAAGCCGGAGGCAGCCTGCAGGCAGCCCCACGGGACGGCCCGGCACGCAGCTCCCAGGACGCATCCCCGAGACCTCTCAGCCTGATGCCTGCGCACAGCCCGCTCCCCCGTGACCCGGTCACAAGCCAGGCCCTGCCTGCATCACTTTCTGGCTGTGGACCTGGGAGCTGGCTCGACCTTTAGGAGCCTGTAGTTCCTGTCTGTGGGGTCGGGGGACGGCAGTGGCTGCCTGGTCGGGCTGTTCCGAGGATGGCACGGTGGAGTGCGGGGCGGGGGAGGTCTCACTCCTTCTCACTCCCAGCCCTGGCCTGGCGGCAGCTCGCTGCCTCAAGGGGTCAAGCCCACCGACCCTGGGAGTGTCTTAAGTTGAGACTCTGCCAGGACACTGGGCAGGGCGTTCTCCTCAGGGGCAGCTCCAGAACTGCAGTCCATCAGGAGAGGTGGCCGTTAGCGCAGGGGCTCCAGCATGGGCACTGCCTGCCTGGGATGCTCCCTTCCCCCTCGGCCTGGACACGGTCCTGGGTGGGGGTGCTCTCCTGCCAGCTGCCCAGCACGTCCACCACCTGGTACCTTCACTGCCAGTGACTCAGCCAGGCCAGCCGGCAGCCCAGTCGTGCCAAGTCACCCTGAGCACGCCCCACGGTTCCCACGCAGCAGCCAGGTCCGGGCCAGGCGTCCTCCACTGGGCCCCGCACGGCCCCGCCGTAGGCAACACCAGCCACCACCAGAGTCTCTGGGCCTCACGTCCTCACCTGGGAGACCCCTGACATGCCCTGGGGGCTTGGGTGAGGCGCTCCTTACTATAGGGATCCGGTGGGTGGCACTGGAAGGACTCCCTGCCCTCACACGCCCTGAGCGCAGGTGATTAAGAGGCTCTTGGGCCTTTCATCTGCAGGCGGGGCTTGGGCGGAGTGGCTCCACCCCCTCACATCCTGCTACGGGTTGCAAGGTCCTTCCGCCCCTGTCACCTGGCAGGTCGTCCTGGCCCCTGAGAGCCAAAGCCGTGAGGCAGAGCAGGGCAGGTGCCAATCTCACAGGGAGATAAAAATCTCACAGGGAGATAAAAGTCAACCGTGTGAAGGGCCCCACAGACAGAGCAACTGCTGCTGGCACCGGGCCCAGCCTTGCAGGAACCCTGTACCCAGTAACCCCACTTGGGAGGACCAGGCCAGTCCCACTCTTAAAGATGAAGTTTTTTTGGAGGCTCAGAGACGCTGACAGATTTACCCAACCATCGGCCCAGCGGTGCTCGGCAGCAAAGCTAGGACTGGGAGCTGCATCTGACTGTACAGAGCTGGGGTCGTGGCGAAAACAAGAAACCAGGCCAGGCCGGGCTCCCATCCCACCGCTTCCCTTGCCCTGCAGGCCCCAAGCCCAGCAGGCAGGGAGAAGCACGCAGCTTTATTGACTAGGGGCTCAGCTCCCCACGGCTCACGCAGCTGCTGGGCTCAGGGGCCACAGGCACCCAAGCCTGAACTCCAGCAGGGCCACTCTACAAGTGCCCTGTGACAGTGGCCAGCGGAGGTCCCAAGCCAGCTATGGGTGTCCCCCTCAGCAGAGTCAGAGCAGGGACATAGGGAGGTGCTGGGTGGGACAAGGTTGCAGTGGTAACACAGTAGAGCCAATGCCCATCCCCTGGGGCCCCTGGCCCTCCTGACACCCTGGCATGGCTGTCAGAATGACCATCCCTGGTGCCACTGAGACCCCAGATCCAGCACCTGTGTCCAGCGCTGAAGTCCCAAGTCTGTGTCTGAGATGGGAAGGACGGCCCGGAATCCCAGACATCTCACGGCAGCGAGTGAGCCGGGGGTTGGGACGGCTAGGTGGGCTCCTGTGGCTTAGCCACCAGCTCGGAATGTACTTTCCATGTAGACATGAGGCCCAGGTGCCAATAACCAACAGCCATGCTGGAGTTGAGGGCCCTGGAAGCCTGCTGGCCCCTGCTCATGCTGCTCCTATAGAACCCAGTCCACAGGCAGGTGGGCCAGACAGCCAGAGTCTGGCAGAGGGCACCGCTTCCTCCCCCATAAAAAGGCCCAGGCCTGGCAGAGTGCGGTGGCTCACACCTGTAATCCCAGCACTGTGGGAGGCTGAGGCGGGCGGATCACAATGTCAAGAGATCAAGACCATCCTGGACAACATGGTAAAACCCTGTCTTTACTAAAAATACAAAAATTAGCCGGGCGTGGTGGCGGGCACCTGTAGTCTCAGCTACTCGGGAGGCTGAGGCAGGAGAATCACTTGAACCTGGGAGGCGAAGATTGCAGTGAGCTGAGATCGCGCCACTCCACTCCAGCCTGGCCAAAGAGTGAGACTCTGTCTCAAAAAGAAAAAGAAAAAAAAAGAAACAAAAAGGTCTGTGCCCCTCCTACCCATTCTCTAAGGGGGATGCCCGCAGCAGCCCTGGCTCAGTCTTCATGTCACCATCTTGCAAAGGTGCGAGCTCCTGAGGCCGCAGGCTGGGGTGGGCCACAGGCTGGAGTGGGCCACGGCAGGGCCAGCCTCCCCTACAAACGCCCACGGGACATGTGGGTAGAGGCACATGGCTTCCAGCTGGCCCCAGGGCTGCCTGGAAGACTCTGTCAGCCTCTGGAATGTGAGGCAGCCTGTCTGTCCACCCAGAAGCTTCTGGCACTCCAGGGAGCTCAAGTTCGCTGTGCTCTGGAAGCAGCAATTACTCCTCCATCTGTCACCAGTGGCTCCAGCCAGCCCCCGGGTCCACGTGCCTTGTCCCTCCTGGGTCTCATTGATTCAGGCTGGGCCTCCCCCTCTGGCCCCCCAGTAACTCCTGGCCTCAAGCCTGGGCCCTCGCTCAGGGAATCTGAGTAGAGGGGAGGCCCGAGACAGGACGGCCCTCCAAGAGTGGGGAGCCAACAGGGGACCCCCTGAATAGAAACCACAGAGGAGGTCTGCCCACCCGGCGTGGCGGCCAGGGAGGAGGTGGGCAGGGAGGGGGCCTTGTCCCAGACCAGAGGTGGACGGGGGCCGAGGGTCGGCAGGAAGCCAGACGACTGACGGGTGCAGCGCAGACTATCTCCACGTGGCCCTACACAGCCTGGCCTCACTAGGGGAAGGGTGAAGACAGCGGCTGGCGATTCCCTCAAAAAAAAACCCTGGGGGCTCAAGGCCATGCCTGAGGCCCCCCTCTCCTAGGGACAGGGTCTGATAGGGAAAAGGCTGACAGGCTGGGGAGAGGGGTCTGGCCTCCCTGCACCTGGTGTCCTCCTGGGTGGTCTTAGGAAGAGGGTCACTCGACCCCAGCCCCTCACTGCAGGGCCCCACTGGAGCTTGCTCTGGGCACTTCTGGACCTGCCGAAAGTCCCCCCTCAGGTGCCACCATCCCTGACCACCAACACCTCCCTGCAGGTCCCCCAAGTCCCTTCAGGACCACAAGCCTCCTCCCCCGCACACTGCTGACCTTCAGAGATTGGGGCCCCTCCGGGCCTCCCTCGACCCTGGCTGGGAAGGTCTGTGCCCAGCGATAAGGTCTAGGATGCAGCTCCCAGCACAGCAGGAACAAGTCACCAGGCCGGGCTGGGTGGGCGTGGCCTGAGCGGCACGCTGACTTCATCACTGTCACCTCCTCCCGGCCTCTGCCTGCGCCCCCTTCCCACCCACAGGACGGCAACACCCGGTGACTCCCTGACCTGGCTGTAACCATGTAAACTAGAGGTCCAGCATGGTGGCACATGACTGTAGTCCCAGCCACTCAGGAGGCTGAGGCATGAGAATCGCTTGAACCCAGGAGGCGGAGTTTGTGGTGAGTCGAGATCATGCCATTGCACTCCAGCTTGGGCGACAGAGCGAGACTCTGTCTCAATAAGTAAGTAAATAAAAATCATAATACAAACTGGAGAAAGACACCCATGGGTGCTGAAGGGGAAATACAGGCCCCAGCCGTGATAGTCAGGACAGCTTGGGGTCAAGGAGACTCACTCCTGGGTGCCAGAGTCCCCAGCAGCGGCCCAGGTGCCTCTGCACAACGCGTGGAGGAGAAACGGGTGGGCACTGCTGGCCCAGCTGCAGGTCTGAGCAGGGTCCCAGGAAGCCTGAAAAGGAGGCCGGCAGTCCCACGCTGACCACATGACGAAGGACTGACCAGACAAGGATGGGGCCCAAGGGCAAAGGAACCACTTATCTCATGCCAAGTGGCTGGGGAGAGCACTCTTGGGGTACATGGGGCTCCCTGGAGGACTCCACAAGAAACAAGGTACCCCGGAGCTGGCTGCGCAGAAGCGAGTGGTGCCCACACGGTCTAAGATGCCTCAGCACAGGCTCTTGGGTGCTGAAACCACCCAGGCACTGGGAGATGGTAATGCAAGGCCTGGGAGTTAACCCCAGGGAAACCAGTCAAAGGAAGGAAAACCAGGCACGAAGACAGTCGCTATGTAACGACAGGGCGGTGCTGGGAGGCAGCTCACTGGGCAGGCACCCAAAGGAACCCCCTCCATCCAGCAGACACCCAGGGAGGCCCCGGCCCAGACAATGAAGACGACAGAGTCCCGGCCGTGCACGTGACACCCAGGATGTAAGGGAGTGAGGGGACCAGGGGGCTCCGGAGCATGGCAGAGGGGTGTCCCTGACCCTGACAGGCTGGAGCAGGAGGCAGAGGCGCCCGCACGGGACAGAGAGGACACCAGGCCAGACCCAGCGGCCAGGAGCTAGGCAGAACAGGGCCCAGTGCAGCCCGGATGCCACGGCCACCCACACAGGGAGAGGACGTTCAGTGGCAGGCAGAGCCCCTGACCAGAGTACCCCGAGAGTGTCCAGGCTTCATCTGAATGAAATGCCTGCTCTTAAAAACACATGGCCGGGGCTGGGCTCAGTGGCTCATGGCTGTAATCTCAGCACTTTGGGTAGCCAATGTGGGCGGATCACCTGAAGTCAGGAGTTTGAGACCAGCCTGGCCAAAATAGCAAAACCCTGTCTCTACTAACAATACAAAAATGAGCTGGGCGTGGTGGTGGGCACCTGTAATCCCAGCTACTAGGGAGGCTGAGGCAGGAGAATTGCTTGAACCTGGGAGGCAGAGGGTGCAGTGAGCCAAGATCACGCCACTGCACTCCAGCCTGGGTGACAGAGCAAGACTCTGTCAAAAAAAAAAAAAAAAGAGAGAAAGAAATGACAAGACACTGCACAGGGCAGCACAGGAGTGGCAGCCAAGGGGAGGGAGAGTGCAGGCAGGAGGTTGGCTGATGGCACCAACAGGTCAAAAGAGAAAAGACCACGTCATTTAAACAGCTGGGAGACTTGAGGAGACTCGTCAGAAGGCAATGCACACGCAGTGGCAAAGACCGTTGTTAAGCATCCAGATCATGCAGATTAAAGCCACGGGAGGCATCAGCCAGAGCCAGAGCCTGGCCCCAGCACGTGCAGCACAGGCCGTGGGGCAGTCGAGGCCTCAGAGCCAGGCCCACGGGCTACAAGCTGGGGAGCGCAGGGGCAGTTTCCTTTCAGATTCAACACATACCACCCAGGACTCAAGATCCCACACCGTGGTACACAGAAGGGACAAGATGCAGGGACAGGACCTGGCAGCTCAGGGCATTGCCCAGGGCCCTGCTGGCTGCCCCAGCCTTTGAGCAGCTCCTGTATGCACATCTGGGAGGGGAGGAAGGGGAGACGGTGTGTGCTCAGGGCATCTGCGGAGGCGAAGCCGCGGGAGGTTACCAGGGAACGAGCACAGGAGGGAACTGGGGGACCACACACCGGGGGCAGAGCAGGGGATTTAGCAGACGGGACTGACCGCAGAAGGGCCAGGGCTTGGGGACAGGACTGTGGGGCCGGACCCTGGCTTGGGGCGGGCCAATCCAGTGCCGACAGCCTCTCTGCCACCCACGGCCCCTGAGCCTGCACGTCCTCATCCTCGTGTGTGCAACAGGGCTGCTGCTGCTGCTGTCCCAAGAGGGGAATGTGTGTGCCCCTTCCTCGCCCGGCAGGAGAGCTGGGCCCGCTCACTTCTTGGTAGGGACTAGAAGGAGGGAAGGGCCCGCACCACGCTGAGGTGTCCTGATTTTCTTCTTCTTCTTTTTCGTTTTGAGATGGAGTTTCACTCTTGTTGCCCAGGCTGGAGTGCAGTGGCGTGATCTCAGCTCACTGCAACCTCCGCCTCCCGAATTCAAGTGATTCTCCTGCCTCAGCCTCCCGAGTAGCTGGGATTACAGATGCCTGCCACCATGGCCGGCTAATTTTTGTATATTTAGTAGAGACACGGTTTTGCCATGTTGGCCAGGCTGGTCTTGAACTCCTGGCCTCGGGATCCGCCCGCCTCAGCCTCCCAAAGTGCTGGGATTATAAGTGTGAGCCACCATGCCCGGGCAGACCTGCTCTTTTAGGAAAAGCACAAGGGCATGCACCCACCAAGGAGGGAGAAAGCGGAGGCTGGGGCAGAGCCTTGCAGGCCGCCCGTTGTGGGGTCCTTATTGTCACTGGCCCACAGATAGGAAAGGAAAAGCAGCTCCCCGTTGAGGCAGGGGCAGTGGGATGGATGATGGCTTCCCCTTTCAAAACTCCCTTTCATGTTGCTTTAATAATGGGTCGTTTCAAACGGTGCTTTAACCATAAATAGAAATCAAGTAAGTGAGGGAGCGAGGGCCGCATGGTGGCTGAGCCTGCGTAGAGGCAGACAGTGGGGGTCCCAGCCAACACACTGCAAACCGCAGGCCTTGGGGGGCCCGGGAGGTGAGTGAGACCAAGACCAGACCTGGGGTCCTTAAGGCCCCTCCCGGGCAGGCAGCCCCAAACCCACGCCTGTCCCCTCTTTCGAGGCCCCTCCCAGGCAGGCAGCCTCCCCAAACCCGCATTTGCCCCTCTCGCATGGCCCTCCAGGTCTTGCCACAGCCACAGGCCTCCGGGAGCTCCCGCGGGCCCAGGAATCTGTTGAAGTCACAGTTGAGTTTCATTATTCCCGAGGCTGGAGGCTTCTAGACACACAGGAGGGAGGGGGACAAACACAGCCAGGCACCGCGGGGTCCAGGACTCCCCGGCCTGAGGCCGCTCCCGGACCAGTGGGGCTCACAGATGGGCATGGCCCGAGCCCCCTTCCTGCTTTTGGGGGTGGAGCTGCGGCACCCAGAGCCGGCCTTGTTCTTGACTCTTCCTGGGCCCATTTTAGCCGCCCGTCCACAGGCAAAGGAAACCACAGGGGGCGGCTGAGGCGGCCGCTGTCCCTCTTTAGCCTGAACCTGAGGAAGGAGCAGCAGCCCCAGCTATAAATACCCACCGAAAAATAGTGTGTGCAGATTGGAGCCTGGTAAACAGCCGGCAGCCAAACCCTGCCGGCCCGTCAGAGGGAGCCTGAAATACTCCCTGTAATTATGCTATTAAAACACACCCGAAAAATTGATCCACCCCACTCAGTAAAGGCTCCTGAGACAACGGCGGGGAATCGGGTGGCCACGCACGTCGGCCTAAGGGGCCCTGGCAGTGCCCGGCAGGACAGCCGTCCACTGCACGCCTCAGCGCTGGCACCCGAGACGGTCCGCGTCCCCATGGGCCTGGCACCAGAAGCTGCCCAGATCCTCAAGCGCACACAGGAAGGGTCCCTGCAACCCAGCGTCCACCATGGAGAAACATGAACGTGAGCAAAAATACGGCCTGCGGTGGGTGTGTGACCCCACACAGAAGGGCGTGAGCTCGTGCACCATCCCACACACTGGGAACCACCCACACACTCAGGCATCCAGCAGCCACCGAGGCACAAGGCTGTGGCCCAAGGAAGGCACCCGGGGAAGTGGCTGTTCCAGCTGGGAGAGAGACCCAGAGAGCGGGGGCAGGTGGGGAGCATGGTGCATCCACCAGAGGCCTCCCGCTGGGAACAAGGGAGGACAGAGGTTCAAAGGGTTAAAAAGAGAATTTAAT
>NC_045450.1:73468124-73482009 GCF_002776525.5 Piliocolobus tephrosceles
CTGGGTTCAAGTGATTCTCCTGTCTCAGCCTCCCGAGTAGCTGGGATTACAGGTGCCCGCCACCACGCCCAGCTAATTTTTGTATTTTTAGCTGAGATGGATTTTGCCATGTTGGCCAGGCTGCTCTTGAACTCCTGACCTCAGGTGATCCACCTGCCTCAGCCTCCCAAAGTGCTGGGATTACAGGTGTGAGCCACTGTACCTGGCGAGGGACCCTGTTTTGGGCGGCGTCGGGGGAGCCCCATTTTCCTGGCACTTTTCTTTCCCTGCCTGTGCTTAGCACTGCGCTTCGTGAATAAACAGCAACGGTGCATCCAGAACAGCGCAGGGCCCACAGCCTCCTTTCCTGACTAGCTTGGGAGGGAGAGCGGGGAGCTCCAGCCTCATCCCCCACCCCCACCTCCACTGGCCCTGACCCAGAACTTGGACTTCTGGCCACTGCCCAGAGCTCTGTCCCACAGGACCTGCGTGAGAGGATGCATGAATGAATTTGAGTGGTTGGGAATCTGCAGTGGGGTGGGCCGGGCTGCAGCCGCCCCTGGGGACACGCTGCGTGTGCAGCTTGACGGAGGCCGACGGCCACACAGGTCCCAAGGAGCCTCTGTGCTCCTGGGAACTGCCCTGTGTGCTCCGGGACCAGGTGGTGAGTGGCTCCTTCCCTCAGCTTCATGGAGGCCCAACGGACCCCCAGCCACCACGGCCACCGCGGCACGCAGCACAGCTGGGAAAGCCCACGTTCCGGGTCTCCTGGCCCATGACTGTGCGAGGAATTCTGAGCCTTTCAGTGGGGAGAGCTGTCCCACCCCTGCTCCTGCCCAGCCTGGGTGTGAGATCCAAAGCCCAAGAGACCCGAGACTTGGAAGCAGCTGTGAAGCTTTTATGGTGTCACTTACAGGGGAGGAAACCCAGACCCAGAGAAGGGGGTGAGGGCCCCGCACGTTCAGAGCAAGACAGAGTCTGCTGCTGCCCACGAGCCGCCACCAGGTCGGCCACGCCTCCACCTGCCCCCGTCCTCCCAGTGACCCTGTACCCCAAGTCCTCTTCAGATGCCTCTGCCAGCGGGTGTGGGACTCCACTGCCAAGGAGAGGAGAAGCCTTCACCCCCGGCCTGCCCCTTCCCACCAGCGTGATCTTGGCTGTGTGAATTAACTTCCCTCCCCCCAGAGTCCTAATCCAAAAAGTAGGCTCAACAGCCGCACCCTGAGGCCGACGGGGGAGCTCAAAGGTCAAGAGCAGGACAGAAGGCAGATGCGGAGGACGTGGGCGGCGTTGGGGGAAGGGGGGTCCCGCCTCACAGTCACCCGGGAGACTCAGGCAGAGAGGGGCAGGGGCTGGCTGGGAACAGCTTGCCTTTCAGAAGAACATGTGTGTGGGGGATGCGGTGCTGGCTTCTAACTGCTCTGTGAGCTAGGATTCTCTACCACGAGGAAGGGCAAACTTGCTTCTGGAACCAGAAGAAAAAGCATACATAAACAAAAGCAAGTCAATCGTCAGCTGGGCGCCGTGGCTCATGCCTGTAACCCCAGCGCTTTCCGAGGCCGAGGTGGGCAGATCACTTAAGGTCAGGAGTTCAAGGCTCGCCTGGGCAATGTGGTGAAACCCCACCTCTACTAAAAATCCAAAAATTAGGTATGGTGGTACACACCTGTAACCCCAGCTACTCAGGAGGCTGAAGCAGGAGGATGGCTTGAGCCCTGGAGGCTGAAGTTGCAGTGAGCCAAAATCATGCCACTACACTCCAGCCTGTGCAACAGAGTGAGCCTCTGTCTTGAAGAAGAAGAAAAAAAAAGTCTAATTGTTTATTTCTAAAATAGCTAAAGAGAAGACTAACATTTTGTTGAATTGAAAAGGGGATTTCTGAGGCCAGAGAGGCCAGGAATGGCTTCCTGCAAGATGCGGCTCTCACAGGACCCTGGAGACCGCGGTGGCCCCATCTCAGGAGTGGGCTGCAGAGGGCAGATTAGGCCGGCAAGGCAGCGGCAAAGACCCACGGTGGTTCCCCTTCATCTTTGAGCACGGAAAGCAAATGCACTGCCGAGTCAGCACAGGAGAGACACCGCCCAGGAAGCCGCCTTGGGGCGAGGATCAGAGACTGTGCACCCCCGCCCGCCCCGAGAGGACACTTCCTCTCTGTGGGACCCTGGCAGCTGGGGCTGGAGCTCCCTGTGTCCTGGGTACCAGTGACCCACTGTGGGACGGCCACCCGCTGTGATCCATCCTCAGCTCCTGGGCAGTCCCCAGCCCCTTCCCCAAACGCGCACACATGTGCACGCTCACACCTGCAGCCCTCGGTGCAGTAGGCCGGGCCCCACGCCCTCCCGCTGACTCATCCAGCCTCCGGGCCCAGCATGGAGACACAGCGTGCCCCTCTGCCATGCCAGGGAACCGATGCTCAGAAGGGGCCCCCCACCTACAGAGGAAAGCAGCCCCCATGTACTGTGCCATGGCCATGCTGTTCCCAGCACCCTCGGATGGGACAGGCCAGGGTTCTGGGCAGGTCCTGAGACCCCAGCACAGGCCTCCGAGGAGTGACTCTGCCATGTTGGGCTTGGCGGCTCTACACTGCTGAGTGACTGTGAGCCAAGTGCCTGCTGTTCCCCAGGCCTCTATGTTCTCATCCCTGGGGCAGCACGAGCCCCCTTCTTGGCTGCCTCCCAGGGGTGGTGAGACTCTGATGGTGACAATGGTCTGAAAAAGGAGGAAGCATCCCCCGTGCTAACTGGTGACACTTCTCAGTGACAATCAGCCTGAAGGAGGCGACGCCCAGCTTGCCGGCTGTGGGTGTGCCCCTAGGCTGTGCCACGAGGCACCCTGAAAAGCAGAAGCCATATTGTCAGCCCACGTGGGTGTCCCACAATCCGTGACACAGTGGCTCCTCTCTCACCACCTGGCTTTCCGCAGCCCGGTCTAGATTTCCCACAGATAGACGCAGAGGTGCAGTCCTGTTCTATCAGAATCACAAATGTCCTGCCCTTTTTTTTTTTTTTTTTTGAGACAGGGTCTGTCACCCAGGCTGGAGTGCAGTGACGCAATCATGGCTCACTGTAACCTCCACCTTCTCGACTCAAACGATCCTCCCACCTTGGCCTCCTGAGTAGCTGGGACTACAGGTGCACCACCAACACACCCAGTTAATTTTGAAATATTTTTCGTAGAGATGGGGATCACTACATGGCCCAGGCTGCTCTCGAATGGCTAGGCTCAAGCAATCCTTCCACCTTGGCCTCCTGTGATGCTCTGAGATTACAGATGGGAGCCATTGCACCCAGCCCTGCCCTGACATCTCTCTAGAAGAGACAGGCCCTGATCCCCCAAGGCTCCAGGAACAGGTGAGACTGCTGAAGGAGGCCTCTGCTCCCTGTGGGCGGGGGCAGCTCCCTGCTGGATTTTTGGGTAATGATCCTGCACTGGAGAGGGAGGGCGTGGGGGCCGGGGCACCCCAGGATGACTCAAACCCTCACCAGGCACTGTCTGAGCCAGCACAGGCACACACTGACTAATGCCTTCTGAAGGCCTCATTCATTTCCAAAACACCGTAGAACTAACTGCTTCCAGCCAAAGCTCACCAGAGAGGGAGGGGGCACTCCAAAGACAGCAAAGCCAGTGTCCCACCTCCAGCCAGGCCAGCAGAACCTGCACACTGCCGGTCCGTCTGGTGCTGCCCACACCCCAGGGCCAGAGAGCCTGACTCAGGAGACCCAGCCAGCAGGCAGGCAGGGCTCTTGGCCAGCTCCACATCCACCTCCCCCAGGCACTTGAGAGGAAACACTGAGGCCGAGGCCCCACGCCCCATCCCCAGACACAGAATCACTGTGGGGTATGGCCTGGGCTTCAGCACCTTTCAAATTAATAGACTTCATTTGAGGCCAGTTTTAGGTTTACGGAAAGTACCGTACAGAGTCAGTCGTCATTATTCTTTAAAAGTTTCTCAGGAGACTCTGACACGTGGCCTGGGGTGAGCACCCCTGGGCTACCTCCCCACCCTCCCCAAGGAGGCCAAAAGCAAGAACGGTGATCCCTCCCCCAGATCCCCCACGAGGCCAGCAATCGAGAAGGCAGAACCCAGGTCTCCTGACCAATGCCCAGGACGCAGCAAACCACATCTGCCACAGAGTCTGCTCAACACCTGTTTAGGTGCAGCCCATGAATAAGGATGGCTTTTACATTTTTTACTGGCGGGAAAAATACCAGAAGATGATGATGTTGTGACATAAAAATATTTGCCATCTGGTCTTTTAAAGAAAAACATTGCCAACTCTGCCCAAGGAGCAGTCACCGTCTGAAGGGGGCATTCCCTGCAGGAAGAACCCCCACTCTCACTCAGACACAAGAGGAAATGGAACGATCGGTGTGAACGGGACGTTTCAGAAGCTTTCCTGTTTCCCTCTCCAAGGCCTGTCAGCTCCAGACTCTGCCTCTGTGCCCGGCTGTCCTGCTTGTTTGTAAGGCACAGAAAGGAACACAGCCGGGCCCTGTTTACGGCCCATCTGACCCTACAGTGGGAGCAGGTCCCAGGCTGCCCAGTTCACACAGGGCTGACCGCACTGAAGAGAGTTGCTCAAAACCTCTCCTCTCCAGGCTCAATGGTTTTCATTGATTCCTGTCTAGAAAATCTTCCCCAAGTTTCACCACCTTTCCGTGCGACCGATCAAAACGTAGTCTGTCTGGGAGCCTCACCCAGGCGGCCCTAGATCCCCAACGCTCGCGCTGGGCGAGCTCCCACCTGGAGGGAGGCACGGGCTCTGGAACGGCTTTTAGAATCAAAACGCCCCACCTGCCGGGTCCATGGCGGACTCCCAGTGCAAACCATCCCACTTGTCCGTGGATTAATTTCATCTGACTGCTTCCCAGCTCAGTCACACGTGGGGAGCCCCGGGCAGAGGGCGTGGGCCCTGGGTCCCGGGTAGGCCAGGGTCGGGGAAGGGGTGGGGTGCCAGGCCGTGGAGCACCAGGCCACCCGGATGTGCTTCGCGAAAGGGGCACCGCTGCCCAGCAAGCAGGGAACACAGATGCCAGGACTGGGGACCCCTGCTCCGCCCTGACACCAGGCCGCGGCCTCCGGGGGTGTCCCCTCCCCCAGACCAGGGCAGAGGCCGGACCCCGTCCCTGCTTGCTGGGCCCAGTAGGGCAAGGGAGGACCAGGGAGGAACCCACACTATTTTTTTCCAAAGTGTGGGACCGCCTCAGTCCGGGAGAGGGGGGTGCAGTGGTGAGCGGGGCTGGGCCCTGGGCACGGACGTTCGTTGGGCTCGGGAAGCTCCAAATTAAACAGCTCCAGGCAGGAAGCCCGCCTTCTCCCAGCCTGTCAGGAAGTCCTGATGCAACTTTGCGCTTTTTTTTTTTTTACACACGAACGAGAAAAAGAGATTCGTGCTCCCCCCACCACCGCTCCGGCCCTTCCCACCGGGGCAAACACCGCCTCGCCCGGCGGCCCCCTCCCCGCAGCGCCCCGGCGGAGACGCCAGCCGCGCTATCCCGGGCGCTCGCTCGACCTCCCCCGTGGGCACGCGGTGCCGTCTCCCCCACCGGCCGCCGCCCTTCCAGCCCGGCCCTGGGACAGGAGCCCCGCCGCCGCCTGCCGCGCTCATGCTTCAGGAATGCGGGCGCCCGGGTCGCGCGTCCCTGGGAATCTCCGCGCCCGCCCGCAGCCCTCGCCCCGGCCGGCGTCGTCCGGTGTCCAGGCCGTGGGGAGCCGAGACGCAGCCCCCTCCCAGCGTCCCCCGGCGCCCGCCCCCACTCACCCGCCAGCAGCGCGCAGGGCAGCAGCAGCCAGTACAGGACCGCGCCGAGCACGTGCGGTTCCATGGCTGGAGGGCCCAGGGCCCGGCCCGGACCGTGCGGACGCCGCGGCGCTATGGGGCGGTGTGGGGGCCCCGGGACCGGCGCGCCATGGCTGACCCGCGGGGACCCGCGCGCCGCCTTCTCCTCTTCCTCCTCCTCCGGCCGCCCCGCCGGTGCCGACGTCCCGGGCCCGCGCTCGCTCAGGCGTCCGCCCTGCCCCTCGGCGGAGCGCAGCGCTCGGCTCACTGGGGCCGAGCTGGGCCGGACGGCGGCTCCCGCCCTCCCCCGCCCGCGGGACTTTATAAGCTCGGCCCCCGCCCGCCCTCCCCGGCGTGCCCGCCTCCGCGCTTCCCCGACGGCCAGGCGCGCCCAGGCACCCCCTCCGCCGTCCCGCGCGGCCCGTCCCCCTCCGGCCTGCCCTCGTGCGTGGGGGCCTGGAGACCCCCGACCGGCGCCGGCCCGGAGCGGACCCCTCCCCTCCCGCAGCCTTGGCCCCGCGGCCCCGAGCGTGCGCGGCGGTGGGCAGGGGCGCTTCTCGCTGGGCAGGCCGGGGCTGGGGCCCGGGCTCTACATCAGGGGTCCCGGGGCCTCTGGCTCCCCCAGGCAGCGCCCCACGCGCAACTGCACCCCGCGTGCCCCAGCGACTTTCGCTTTGCGCCCCGAGGCGCGAGCACGCAGCGCCCCCTGGGGACCGTGGGGAGGCTCGGAGCTCCCGCGGCGGCCGGGCCTGGTGGTCCCCGAGGGAGCACGCGAGATGCCCGCGTCCCAGCAGTGCCGCGATCCGCATGGGTCTGAAGGGGGCTCCGGGGCCGCTCCTAGCCAGGCCCGCCGCCGCGCGCGGCTTTGCCCGGGTCGCTCTGGCGTGAGACGCTGAGAGTGAGAGCCACGGCCTGTGCACCTGCAGCCGCCGCGCCCTGCCACGGAGAGGTGGGGTCTGAGTCCAGGGTGTTCGGGACCCTCACCCAGGCCACCGCAGTTTGGCCTTCGTCTGCCCTTGATGTGGGCACAGAAAGGAAGAGGGGAAAGGGCTCTACACAATGGGGCTCAGTCCATGGCTCCCAAACTCGGCTGCGTAAGGGAGTGAGTAAGGCTGGGGGGGGACTGTGGCCACTGAGCCTCAAGGCACTGGCAACTCATGAGAGCCCAACACAAGCCCACACTCTCCAGCTCAAAAAGAAAAAAAAGAAAACAAAAAGGTAGCAAGGCAGTGGCCCAGGCCTGTAATCCCAGCACTTTGGGGGGCAGAGGCAAAGGGGTAGGGTATGGGGGAGGGGAATCACTTGAGGTTAGGAGTTCGAGACCATCCTGGCCAACATGGTGAAACCCTGTCTGTACTAAAAGTACAAAAATTAGCCAGGCTTTGTGGCACACACCTGTAATCCCAGCTACTCAGGAGGCTGAGGCAGGAAAATCGCTTGAACCTGGGAGGTGGAGGTTGCAGTGAGCCAAGATCATGCTGCTGCACTCCAGCCTGAGTGACAAGAGTGAAACTCCATTAAAAAAGAAGAAAAAAAAAAAAAAAAACAGAAATGGAGATTTTCATGGGAAGTCTACTGTTTAAAGGCTGATTTAGGCCAGGCTCACGCCTGTAATCCCCGCACTTTGGGAGGCTGAGGCGGGTGGATCACGAGGTCAGGAGATCGAGACCATCCTGGCCAACACAATGAAACCCCGTCTCTACTAAAAATACAAAAATTAGCCGGGCGTGGTGGCGGGCACCTGTAGTCCCAGCTACTCAGGAGGCTGGGTCAGGAGAATGGTGTGAACCCAGCAAGCGGAGCTTGCAGTGAGCCGAGACTCTCTCTCAAAGAAGGTTGATTTACTTTCTCTCCAAGTCTCACCCTCTGCTCAGGCTTTGAAAAGTTGCTGTTGGCCGGGCGGGGTGGCTCAAGCTTGTAATCCCAGCACTTTGGGAGGCCGAGATGGGCAGATCACGAGGTCAGGAGATCGAGACCATCCTGGCTAACACGGTGATACCCCGTCTCTACTAAAAAAATACAAAAAACTAGCCAGGCGTAGTGGCAGGCGCCTGTAGTTCCAGCTACTCAGGAGGCTGAGGCAGGAGAAAGGCGTAAACCTGGGAGGCGGAGCCTGCAGTGAGCTGAGATCCGGCCACTGCACTCCAGACTCCCTCTCAAAAAAAAAGGAAAAGAAAAGAAAAGTTGCTGCAGAGGTGGGGAAGTCTGGGAGCTTGCCCTGCAGAGGGACTTGCAAAGGTGGAGGATGTATGTGTCTTAGAACTGTTAAAGTAGCAAAAGTAGTAAAAACTCTCTGCCCATAGGAGCCTGTCAAATGATAGTGTGTCTGGCAGTGGAGGGCTGCACAGCAGGTTGAAAAGAGAATCAGGCTGTGTGTTTTGTATCCACATGGAGCAATTGCTAAGATACAATGTTACTGTGTAGCAGCAGTTAGAGCGAATCCTGCAATTGCTCTGTTATCAAGGAGGAACAGTTGCTAAGTTGCAGTGTTACAATTGGGAAAAGCCACCAGGTACACTCAGGTCCGTGCTCGCCCACTTGGGGTGGGAGGGAGGCCTGATTTTCACCTGTACCCTTGGGTGCTGTGTTAATATTTTGCTTCATACATAATTCACTTATTCACAAAATAAAATTAGCAAAATGGAGACAAAGACACTGAAAAAGATCTCTGCTTGCCAGCCAGGGAGAGGTGGGGCGGGCAGGGGCAGGGGAGCCTGCGTGTGCCCAGTCCACTGCCCGTTCAGGAATTTGGACCGTGTTCAAACTCAATTCCTGTTGCAGAAGAGGATGCTGAGGGCCAACGCGGGATAACCATTTGCCAAAGAAATAGACGAGCCTTTGCACCCAGCTTTCTAGACTCCAAGTCCAAAGTCACTCCTGTCCCACGGCCCCACAGCTGGGAGCCCTTTCTCAACTTGCTGTTGCTTTTTATTTTTGTCGCTGTTTAAAACAGTGATTTATTTTTTATTTTATTGTATTTTCTTTTTTTTTTTTTTTTTTTTTTTTTTTTGAGACGGAGTCTCGCTCCGTCGCCCAGGCTGGAGTGCAGTGGCACAATCTCAGCTCACTGCAAGCTCCGCCTCCCGGGTTTACACCATTCTCCTGCCTCAGCCTCCCGAGTAGCTGGGACTACAGGCGCCCGCCACCTCGCCCGGCTAGTTTTTTGTATTTTTTAGTAGAGACGGGGTTTCACCATGTTAGCCAGGATGGTCTTGATCTCCTGACCTCATGATCCGCCCGTCTCAGCCTCCCAAAGTGCTGGGATTACAGGCTTGAGCCACCGCGCCCGGCCCTTTATTGTATTTTCTTGAGACAAAGTCTCCCACTGTCGTCCAGGCTGGAGAGCAGTGGAGCAATCTCGGCTCATTGCATCCTCCGCCTCCCGAGTTCAAGTGATTCTCCTGCCTCAGCCTCCCAAGTAGCTGGGATTACAGGCACGTGCCACCACACCTGGCCAACTTTTGTATTTTTAATAGAGATGGGGTTTCAAAATCTTGGCCAGGTCTTGAACTCCTGAACTCAAATGATCCGCCCACCTCGGCCTCCCAAACTGCTGGGATGACAGGCGTGAGCCACCACGCCCGGCCAGTGATTTACTCTTGGGAGAGCAACAACGGTCAGGTCCCCTTGGGAGAGAGGAAAAGCCAGGACAAGAGGGTCAGAGGGACTTTAAGCTTTTGTCACGCAGGTTGGAACTTTTTCCCCAACGATAATATAGTCTTCACTACTTGTCTGTACTTAAAATTCAATTTTGGCCAGGCGCGGTGGCTCAAGCCTGTAATCCCAGCACTTTGGGAGGCCGAGACGGGCGGATCACGAGGTCAGGAGATCGAGACCATCCTGGTGAACACGGTGAAACCCCATCTCTGCTAAAAATACAAAAACTAGCCGGGCGAGGTGGTGGGCGCCTGTAGTCCCAGCTACTCGGGAGGCTGAGGCAGGAGAATGGCGGGAACCCGGGAGGCGGAGCTTGCAGTGAGCTGAGATCTGGCCACTGCACTCCAGCCCGGGCGACAACGGGGCGAGACTCCGTCTCAAAAAAAAAAAAAAAAAAAATGTAATTTCAGGCTGGGTGTGGTGGCTCATGCCTGTAATCCCAACACTTTGGGGGGCTGAGGCAGGAGGATGTCTTGCGGCCGGGAGTTGGAGACCAGCCTGGACAACACAGCAAGACCCCATCTCTACAAAAAATAAAAATTAGCCAGGCATGCCAGCCAGGCACTGTGGCTCATGCCTGTAATCCCAAGCATTTTGGGAGGCTAAGGTGGGTAGATCACAAGGTCAGGAGTTTGAGACCACCCTGGCCAACATGGTGAAACCCTGTCTCTACTAAAAATACAAAAATTAGCCAGGCGTGGCAGCAGATGCCTGTAATCCCAGCTACTCGGGAGGCTGAGGCAGGAGAATTGCTTGAACCTGGGAGGCAGAGGTTGCAGTGAGCCAAGACCGCGCCATTGCACTCCAGCCTGGGTGACAGAGTGAGACTCTGTCTCAAAAAAAAAAAAAAAAAAAAAAAAATAGCCAGATGTGCTGGTGCCTGCCTGTGGTCCCAGCTACTTAGGAGGCTGAGGTAGGAGGATCTCTAGAGCCCAGGAGGTGGCGGCTGCAGTGAGTATGATGATGCTAGTGCACTCCGGCCTGGGCAACAGAGCAAGACTCTGTCTCAAAAATAATAATAATTTTGGCCGGGCACTGTGGCTCACACCTGCAACCCCAGCACTTTGGGAGGCCGAGGTGGGTGGATCATTTGAGGTTAGGGTTTCAAGACCAGCCTGGCCAACATAGCGAAACCCCGTCTCTACTAAAAATACACAAATTAGCCAGGTGTGGTAGTGCATGCCTGTAGTTCCAACTACTCAGAAGGCTGAGGCAGGAGAATCACTTGATCCCAGGAGGTGGAGGTTGCAGTAAGCTGAGATCGTGCCACTGCACTCCTGCCTGGGTGAAAAAGCAAGATCCTGTCTCAAAAAATAATAATAAAATAAATAATAATTTTAAGACGAAACAACCCCAGAGTCTGTTAATGGAGTGTAGAAACGAAATGTGGTCTGTTCATACAATCTGATATTATTTGTCCGTAAAAAGAAATGAAACTCTGATGTGTGCGCTACAAGGGGATGAACTTCTCTGTGTGTGTGTGAGACAGGGTCCTGCTCTGTCACCCAGGCTACCAGGCTAGAGTGCAGTGGTACAATCATGGCTCACTGTAATCTGGAACTCTCAGGCTCAAGGAAGCCTCCCACCTCAGCCTCCCAAGTAACCAGAACTACAGGCATGCACCGCCACACCCAGCTAATTTTTTGGGGTCTTGCTATGTTGCCCAGGCTGGTCTCAAACTCCCAGACTCAAGCGATCCTCCTGCCTTGGCCTCCCAAAGTGCTGGATCACAGGTGTGAGCCACCACGCCAGCATGAGGCTGGACCTTGAGCACAGGATGTGGATGGAAGAGAGCCAGGCACGGAGGGAAGGCACCGTGTAGCTCTGTGTATGTGAAATGTCTATGGCACCAGAGAGCAGAGGGTAGTTACCAGGCCAGAGGGGGAAGTGGACAGCTATTGTTTAATGGTGGCAGAGTTTCTCTTTGGGGTGATGAAAAGGTTCTGGAAATAGTAGTGGTTATATAACATTGTAAACATGCTTAATGCCTCTAACTTGGACACTTAAAAATGATTTAAAAGGTACGTTTATATTATATATTTTTACCATGATAGACAATTTTAAGAAATATGTACATGGTTAAAACAATTTTCAGGCTGGGTGCAGTGGCTTGTGCCTGTAATCCCAGAACTTTGGGAGGCCAAGGTGGGAGGATCATCTGAGGTCACAAGTTCGAGACCAGCCTGGCCAACATGGCAAAACCCCGTCTCAGCTAAAACTACAAAATTAGCTGTGCGTGGTGGTGCATGCCTGTAATCCCAGCTACTCGGGAGGCTGAGGCAGGAGAATCACTTGAACCTGGGAGGCGGAGGTTGCAGTGAGTCGAGATTGTGCCATCGCACTCCAGCCTGGGCAATAAGAGTGACGCTCCATCTCAAACACAAACACAAACACAAACAAACAACAATTTTCAAGCAGTCGACTTTACACCTCCCTTGCAGCCAGGATCCCTCCCCAGAGGCAACCACAGTCCCTGTGTCTTCCGCATATTGCTTTTCTGACTCCTTGTCAGGGACTGTGAGATTCGGGGACTTCTTGTTTTATTTCCCTGAGTGAATTTCCATTGGGTTCCCCAGCCTCCCTTTTCTGGAAACCAAGAACAGGAACTGATCAACAGGGCACAAGCACCTGCCTGCTCCTGCTGAGGGTCCTGGGTTCTTCTAAGGGGCTGGTCCCAGCCGGGCACCAAGCTGGGGGCTCTGCAGACCAAACAGGTAAAAGGCCATTTCTTTGCAGGCAGCAGACAGGTTCCCACTGCCCGTGCATCTGACTCCCCGCCCCACCCCCGTTCTTTCACAGCCAAAGCCGAGGGAGGAAGCCTGCGGTCACTGCTGTCACTGCCTACCTCTGCGGGAGCCAGGCCTGGTCCTCAGGGAAGCTCTGAAACTGGGCAGCGTGTGCCCGAGCCATGCCCCTCATTGTCTTGAGGTCTTGGACAAGCTATAGAGCCCCAGGAGCATCAGCCCCCTCCTCGCCTGTAAAGCGAGGGTCCTGCCGGCTGCTGCTCAGAGGCGGGTCGAGTGAGATGCCCGCGTGGAACACGCCTGAGAAACAGCATGTGCTCTCCTGCCTTTGGGGAGGACACAAACTTCAGGTACTTAGCAGACATCGAACACACCAGCCGTGATATGCCATGATATCCCATGGGGAAGGGAGGAGAGACGAGGGGAAGAAAGGGGAGCGGAGGGGAGGCCTCACCCTCATCCCCCATGGCTGGCCTCAGTAACCATCCTCTCCCACCCACCTGCCTGCCAGGAGCCGACTTGTGGGCCCCTGCCACCCTCTTACCTCAAGCAGGTATTCGGTTCCATCCATGCTCAGGGTGCCACCTCGCTGATGTCAGCAGTGGACCTGCCTGGGCACCTGTGGCTTGAAGTCCGACCTGGAACCTGCCTGCGGCCTCAGCGGCCAGCTGAGGGTTAGAAGGTTGGCATTAGCACCCTGCAATGTGGCCACGAACCATGTGACAAACCCCTACCAGCAGCAAAGGGGGCACTGAGGACCCCAAGGTGTGGCGAGGAAGCTTGGGTGAAGACACCGATTCGTCCCTGGCTCTCACCATCCCTACCTCGCCAGTAAAACCAGAGCCCAACTGGATGTGCTGATGGGAAGGATAGGGCCAACACCGACCGGAGACCAAGGGCCCAGGCCCAGGAGCAGACGCTGCCCTGGGTGAAGAGGAACCAAGTGCTCTCCTGCAGCCACATGTGGTCTCGGGGCCCCCTGTGATCTCATGGAGGAAGTGCAGTGCTCCGGGCTTCAGAGACAGGCACAGATGGGCTGGAACCCGGACCTGCCCCGCCCTCCAAACTCAGCCCCCAGCGGGGTCTCTGAGGAGCAGTGGTGGCTACTTGGGCCCTGCTCGGCAGGGCACAGAACTGCTAACTGCTCTGGGCAGCAGTGGAGATGAGCCGAGCATCACCTGAGTGAAGAGAAGGAAGTCCTGGAACCAGCCTGACCCCCAGCTCAGTGCCCGTGGGCCGCTCTGCCCTGCTGACTCACCCGCCCCCGCTTCTGGCCCACCCAGTGGCTGGCTTTCCTGGGGCTCTGGTCAGAGCTGAAAGGAGAGCGACCAGCCCCCTGCCACCTGCCGTGTCCTGCCCACACTTCTGGGTTCAGACCCTCTGGGCCGCTTGAGGGTAGAGCAGGTGACACGTGGCCCTCGGAGTCCTGGCTTTCAGGCAGTACCCAGGACAGAGGAGGTTTCCACAGACAGCCCCTGCCTCCTCCAGCCTGAACACTCTGAGGCTCCCACGCGCATTTGGCTCTGGTGACTCTGGCCCCATGCTGATCCCGCAGATGGAGGTCACAGTGAGGCACAGAGCCCTGTGTGGGTGGCGTCCTCTCATGGCCTGGGGCTCTGTTGGGAGCAACAAAGGGAGAAAGGAGGTCTGGGGGCATTCAGGCCCAAGGGAGCAGGACAGAGACCTCCTGTCCTCAGCCCCCTCTCGGCTCAGCACAGCGGCCAC
>NC_045450.1:73482019-73488709 GCF_002776525.5 Piliocolobus tephrosceles
GGCCACGCCCCCTCCTCACTGCTCAGTCCCCTGGCACTGCACAGACCACACAGGGCCACAGGATCCCCCAGGGCCATTGTCCTCAGTCTCACCTCCCCTTGGAATGCTGTCCCCAACCTGGCAAACCCCTCCTCCACCTTCCAGCAGTACCCACGTCTGATCCCTTCCTGACTGCCCGGAACTCACTTCACTCTGCTTTGACCCTCTGAGGCTCCCCTAGCATGTCCTCAGGGTGTAACCATCTGTGGCCCTGGGGTTCCCTGGAGCTATGTCTCAGGTAACCATATCCCCAGGGCCACGAGGAGGTTCACTCCATGCCTGACAAGTGACCATGAGGTCAGTGGCCACTGCAGATGACTGACCACTCACCACAGCCACCGAGCCACAGCTCAGCGTGTCCACAGGCAGCAACGTCACGTGGGCCTGGCCCTGGCCAAGCCCTTCCCCTGCCCACTCCTGCCCCTGCCTTCTGCTCAGAGCTGCTGTGTTTCCAGGGAAGCCGAGATGCCCACGACCCACTCATGCCCAGGGCGCCATCCAGAGGGGAGCACAGCTGACCCTCCATCAATGACAGCTGGTGCAGAACCGCATCTCCTCCTCCCCTGCACAGCACGAGGTGCGTTCCCCCTGCTTCCTGGAGGACCCTCGTGTGTGACTGTGTGGTCGGCTGCACGTTGAGACGGCCAGCTCCAGGACGCGCTGTCCCTGGGTTCCCGTCCATCCTGCCTCGCTCTCCCTGTCCTCACTCCGCTCTGGGCTTGCCCACCTCCGCAGAATCCCAGCAGGAAGCCTCTGCCTCAGGCTCTGCCTTCCGGGCATGCGGGATTGAGAGAGCCCCCACCAAGAAAGCGTCTGTGGCTTCCGAGGCTCCCAACAGCAGCTGGTCTGAGGACAGGGCTGACTCCCCAGCCGGGGCCCCTGGACAGAGATAAGGCCTCCCACACCCCCAGAGCGCAGCTCTCCCGATAGACATGTTTGCCACGTGGGCCAAGCACCCTCGCGCCCACTGGGAACCTGCCTCTCGGGTTCCCTGGAGCGTTCCGGCCTGACCTGCTGACCTTGACCCCAAGCTGGCAGTTACTGGGGCAGAGCTCATCCCGGGGAACACTCCACACCTGCAGCAGGGCCACACCGTCCTCAGGCAGGAACGCCTCCCACCAGCAAGCCTCGAACCCGGGGGGTAAAAGCTGTGACCGTCCATGGGGGTTTCACCTGGGAAGTCTCCTGGTCCCATTACAGAAAGAAAGAAAGCAGCCCAGGCCTCCTTATATTCCCCCCCATTCCCTACGCCCCCTATATTCCCATCCATTGCTACTTGACTTGACCTTTACGAGGAGAGTCATTGACCCGGGGCGTGAGTTATATCACCTGGGGCTTGGGTTCTACTACCTGGGGCTAGGATTATATCACCTGAAACTTGGGTTGTATTATCTGGAGGTAAGGTTTTATTTTATTTTATTTTATTTTATTTTATTTTATTTATAATAAAATAAAATATCTCATACATTATTTTTGATATCACACTCCATCACCCAAGCTGGAGTGCAGTGGTGGTATCTTGGCTCACTGCAACCTCTACCTCCCAAATTCAAGCAATTCTCCTGCCTCAGCCTCCTGAGTAGCTGGGCAGTGCCTGCCCCCTCATCCGGCTAATTTTTGTATTTTTAGTAGAGACAGGGTTTCACTGTATTGGCGAGGCTGGTCTTGAACTCCTGGCCTCAAGCGATCTACCCGCCTTGGCCTTCCAAAGTGCTGGGATTACAGGCATGAGCCGCTGTGCCCAGCCCACTGCCAACCCCACCCCCCCTTTTTTTTTTTCAATAGGCACAATCACCACTCACTGCAGCCTCGGCCTTCCAAGTAGCTGGGACTAGAGGTGCATCCCGCCTCTCCTGGCTGCTGCTTTTTTTTTTTTTTTTTTCTTTGAGATACAGTTTTACTCTGTCCCCCAGGCTGGAACACAGTAGCATAACCTCAGCTCAGTACATCCTCCATCTCCCAGGTTCAAGTAATCCTCCCCCTGCAGCCTCCTGAGTAGCTGGGATTACAGGTATGTGCCACCATGCCCAGCTATTTTTTGTATTTTTAGTAGAGACGGGTTTTTGACATGTTGGCCAGGCTGGTCTCAAACTCCTAGCCTCAAGCAATCCACCTGCCTCAGCCTCCCAAACTGCTGGGATTACAGGCGTGAGCCACCGTGCCCGGCCTTCTTGTTGGGATTACAGGCGTGGGCCACCGTGCTCGGCCCTCTGCCACCATTGATAACCATCAGTGGCTTCCTGTTTTTTTTCTTTCTTTTCTTTTTCTTTCTTTTTTTTTTTTTAAGAGGAAGTCTTGCTCTGTCACCCAGGCTGGAGTGCAGTGGCATGATCTTGGCTCACTGCAACCTCCACCTCCCAGGTTCAAGCAATTCTCATGCCTCGGCCTCCTGAGTAGCTGGAATTACAGGCACGTGCCACTATACTCGGCTAATTTTTTTGTATTTTTAGTCAAGATGGGGGTTTCACCGTGTTGGCTAGATTGGTCTCGAACTGCTAACCTCAAGGATCTGCCTGCCTCGGCCTCCCAAAGTGCTGGGATTACAGGCGTGAACCACCGCGCCCGGCCTGGCTTCGTTTCTTGAGGGCTGCCTATGAGGCACACAGAACCCCATCACAGCTTCCTGGGCAGGCACTACGATCTCCTAAGTGGGACCAGGTCATGGGCCCACATCACATGTGAAGGTCCCTAGAGAAGCCAGCATCTGCCTCATCTGGAGTCCAGTCACTCCCTCATCTCAACACCATGGGCCTTTGCCCAGGTCGCCCAGCGTGGCCATGCTCATTCAGACTCCTCAGACACAGAAACATTAAAATAAGAAACCTGGTCTTGCAGGGTGCAGACTATGGGCTCACGCCCGCAGTCCCAGCACCTTGGGAGGCTGAGGCAGGAGGATTATTTGAGGCCAGGCATTTGAGACCAGCCTGGGAAACATAGGGAGACCATGTCTCTACAAAAAAATGTTTTAAAAGTCCAGGCACGGTGGCTCATGCCGATAGTCCCAGCATTTTGGGAGGCCAAGGCAGGAGGATCTCTTGAGCCCAGGAGTTCAAGACCAACATGGGCAATAGAGTGAGATCCTATCTCTACAAAAAAATATAAAAATTTGGCCAAGTGTGGTGGCTCACACCTGTCATCCCAGCACTTTGGGAAGCTGAGGTGGGAGGATCCTCTGAAGTCAGGAGTTCGAAACCAGCCTGGCCAACATGATGAAACCTCATCTTGACTAAAAATGCAAAAAATTAGCAGAACATGGTGGCGCATGCCTGTAATCCCAGCTTCTTTGGAGGCTGAGTTACGAGAATCGCTTGATCCTAGGAGGCGTAAGTTTCAGTGAGCTGAGATTGTGCCACTGCACTCCAGTCTGGGAGACAGAGTGATCTGTCTCAAAATAAATACATAAATAAGATAAAATAAAATAATCTGGGCGTGGTGGCTCTTGCACGTAGTCCCAGCTACTTGGGAGGCTGAGGTGGGAGGATCGCTTAAACCCAGCACCACGAGGGTGAACCATGATTGCACTCCAGCCTGGGTGACAAACAGAGTGAGATCTTCCTGGGTAAAAATAATAATAATAAAAAGACCTGGCCAGGTGCGGTCAAGCCTGTAATCCCAGCACTTTGGGAGGCCGAGACGGGCGGATCACAAGGTCAGCAGATCGAGACCATCCTGGCTAACACGGTGAAACCCCGTCTCTACTAAAAATACAAAAAATTAGCCGGACGAGGTGGCGGCGCCTGTAGCCTGTAGTCCCAGCTACTCGGGAGGCTGAGGCAGGAGAATGGCGTAAACCCGGAAGGCGGAGTTTGCAGTGAGCTGAGATCCGGCCACTGCACTCCAGCCTGGGCAACAGAGCGAGACTCTGTCTCAAAAATATATATATAATAATAATAATAATAATAATAATAATAATAATAATAATAATAAAAAGACCTGGTCTTGCCTGTCCTGAGTGTAAGACTCCAATTCCCTTAGGGAAATATTCCCTTAGACCAAACGTTCCCTGAGGCTGAAACCCCTGAAACAGCCTTTCCTATGTGCATCTCCTCCTCATGCCCAAACCCAGCAACCAGCCCAGCCCTGCTCCCGCCAGGAACAGCCTCTCTCCCAGGCTCTGACAGCTGCCTCCCTGCAGCTTCAGGCCCCCAGGGAAGTTGAGTTCACAGTTCTCTGGAGAGGCGTAAACCAGCCTGTCTAAGGGCCATTGCACTCAGGCTGGGCCTGGCCCCCACAGCCCTGTTCCCACGTGCTGGTCGTGAGCCATGAACACCGGCCCCGCCCTCAGCCTCCCAGCTCCTGACACTTCTGCAGCCTGGCCCCTCACCCCATACAGGGCCCGCTGGAAGCTCACCGTGACTCCCCGGGCTCCCAGCACAGTGCCTGGTGCACAGAAGGTGCTCAATTAATGTTCTTGAATGAATGATTGTCTTCCTCCAGCCTGAGTCCTTGAGCACTAAGCTAACCTTCATGTCTGCCAGGCGAGGAGCCCTCAATGCAGGGCCACGTCTTATTCACCCTGGACTTTTCGGGGCATCGGCTCCCCCTGGTTTGTGGCAGGGCCTTCAGAGTTGTGAAATCAAGGAACATCTCCAAAGCCGTCAAATGTAGGCCACCTGGGGGGCCTGTTGGAGGAGGGTAGATGCCCTGTGGGTGGAGGGGAAGGAACCCTGGGTGCGCGTTTGCTTTGCACATGCTGGGAAGCAGCTGATCTTCCTCCTGGGGTAAGCACTGCAGCTCTAGATGGTAAGCTGAGGGCGCCACCCATGCGTTATTTTTTGTTATTTGTACAGTTCCAGCATTCTCCCTAAAGTGCCTTTTTTTCTTTTGAGACAGGGTCTTGCTGTGTCTCTGTCCTAGGCTGGAGCACGGTGGCACCATCATAGCTCACTGCAGCCTTTAACTCCTGGACTCAAGTGATGCTCCCGCTTTGACCTCCCAAAATTCTGGGATTACAGGCAAGAGCCACCGTGCCCGGCCTTTAAAACCCCCCCTCCTTTTTTTTTTTCCTGAGACAGAGTCTCACTCTGTCGCCCAGACTGGAGTGCAGTGACAGGATCTTGGCTCACTGCAAGCTCCGCCTCCTGGGTTCACACCACTCTCCTGCCTCAGCCTCCCGAGTAGCTGGGACTACAGGCACCTGCTACCACGCCCAGCTAATTTTTGTGTTTTTAGTAGATACGAGGTTTCACCTTGTTAGCCAGGATGGTCTCGATCTCCTGACCTTGTGATCTGCCCGACTCGGCCTCCCGAAGTGCTGGGATTACAGGCATGAGCCACCGCGCCCGGCCTTTTTTTTTTTTTGAGACGGAGTCTTGCTCTGTCGTCCAGGCTGGAGTGCAGTGATGTAATCTCGGCTCACTGCAACCTCCACCTCCCGGATTCAAGCGATCCTCCTTCCTCAGCCTCCTGAGTAGCTGGGATTATAGACACGCGCCACCACACCTGGTTAATTTTTGTATTTTTAGTAGAGATGGGGTTTCGCCATATTGGCCAGGCTGGTCTTGAACTCCTGACCTCAGGTGATCCACCCACCTTGGCCTCCCAAAGTGCTGCGATTACAGGTGTGAGCCACTATACCCAGCCTACTTTAATTACTTTTAAACACTAATTGATTATTGAAAAACATTTTAGCGTACTTAGAACAAGTTGGGTGTGTGAATCCACTTTTCAAAATGTGAATTTTATGAAATCTACATCAAAGATCAAATAGGTCAGGCGCGGTGGCTCATGCCTGTAATCCCAGCACTTTGGGAGACCGAGGCGGGCAGATCACCTGAGGTGAAAAGTTCATGACCAGCCTGGCCAACATGGTGAAACCCCGTCTCTACCAAAAATACAAAAATTAGCTGGGCCTGATGGCGGGCACTGTAATCCCAGCTACTTGGGAGGCTGAAGCAGGAGAATCGCTTGAACCTGGGAGGCGGAGGTTGCAGTGAACTGAGACCATGCCACTGCGCTCCAGCCTGGGCGACAAGAGCAAAACTCTGTCTGAAAAAACAAACAAACAAAAGGATCATATCATTCCATGAAAATGTAGCTTCCTCCAAACTGAGATGTGCTGTGAATGTAAAATACACACTAGATTTAAAAGACTGGTGTTTAGAATTGGTGATTATACTTAGACATGATGTCATTGATGGTGGTGGTGGTAGTGATAATGGTAGTAATAATGGTGGTCATGTTGATGATAATGAAGGTGGTCATGATGGTGAGGGTTGTGGTAATGGTGAGATGGCATGATTGTGGTGATGATGGTGATGGTGAGGATGGTGGTGATGATGGTGATGGTGAGGATGGTGGGGATGGTGGTGAAGGTGATGATGATGATAATGGTGGTGGTAATGATGGTGGTGAAGGTGGTGATGATGGTGATGGTGGTAGTAATGGTGGTCCTGGTGATGATGGTGATGGTGATGGTGGCGATGATGGTGATGATGATAATGTTGATGATGATGATGATGGTGATGATAATGGTGATGATGGTGGTGGTGATGATGGTAATGGTGATGGTGGTGATGGTGATGATAATGTTGAAGGTGGTGATGGTGATACTGGTGATGAGGAGGAAGATGACATAATGATGATAGGGATGAGAAAAATAGTGGTTGGTGATGATGAGGGTGATGGTGATGATGGTGATGGTGGTGATGA